>NW_025535624.1:0-89226 GCF_020615455.1 Coregonus clupeaformis | reverse complement strand
ACGACTGGAGTCGGTATATGAATACGCTCAGAATTCACTCATGCATTCATCCCTTCGCCTTACTCCGTTTCAGTGTGTACTTGGTTACCAACCCCCCATGTTTCCCTGGGAGGCGGAGCCTGGTACTGTCCCAGCTGTCGACGACTGGTTTCTGCATAGTGAGCGGGTACGGGAGACCGCTCACCGGCATCTGCAAGAAGCCTCTAATACCCAGAAACGTTTTGCCGACAGATGCCGCCAACCTACGCCACTCTTTCACCCCGGACAGCGTGTTTGGCTCTCTACCAGAGACATCCGGTTCTGTATTTATTTTCTTAGTTAACCTTTTTGTTCTTGAACGTAGCCCTGTCTTTCATTGATTTCACATGTGTTTGTTACTCACCTCTCCTTATTTAGTTCAGTTCATTCTGTTTGTGCCTTGTGAGGTATTGTTCGTTTTGACTCTCCTAAGCCTTTTCCTAGTTCGTTTGTTTAGAACCAGTTATAGCCTTCAGTCCTAGTTTTTGATTCTCCTGCCTGTTTGCCTACCTGTGTATGACCATTGTCTGCCTGTGAACACAATTCCTACCTTTTGCGACGGCGAAATAAACACCTGCCGCGCTCTGTGCGTGAATCTACACCTTTTTCTCCCTGACTATTCATTACATGTAGTATCTTATTTATTGTTGGTTTCATAAATTTAAGTTGACCTATTTCCCTTGAGATCAGCAAGACTAAAATCAAACCAAGATGAGAGACGAATAAGAGAAAGTTGGTGGTTGCATAGTACCCCCCCCCACCTGAGTATTAACCGTTGTGTGTTTGAGCAAGAGTTTGTGTGCACCTGTGGTTGTGTGACTGCACGATAGGTTCCAAGAAGTGCCTCTATGTTACTGTGAATCTCTGTGGGAGAAGCCACTTCCTAGCTCCAGAACAGAAGCAGGGCAGGGCCCATAGAATGCAGGGGTATCATGCATATTCTGACTCACTCCTGTACCTCTGCTTGGTTAGGACTGGGGATTCTCAAATCCAGCTGAGGTTTCACACCTCAAGAAAACAACCCACTGCATTGTCTTGTCAACCTGAATAGTATTCCTTAAAATGACACTTCAGCGAGCCTGAAACCATACTCACGGCGTGAAGAGGTGCACCTTGGGTTTATCATCTCTAAGAAGGTAAATTAATTAATATAAGTATTGCAAACTGTTGGTACACTTGTGCTTATTATGTATGTAGCCATTAGGAAGGATTAACAGCAGGTTTCAAGTTAGTTCTGATAATAGAGTAAAACGTTTTCCAGAATGGTCCAGCAGCTATGTCATGAGGCCCACCTGGCTACCACAACAGACTGTCTGTAGTATTTGTATTTATTAGGGATCCCCATTAGCTGCTGCCAAGGCAGCACCTACTCTTCCTGGGGTCGACACATATTAAAGCATTTACATTATATATAAAACAGTACATCATATGACATTATTACACCACTACCTATCTACAATACAAAATGTTTAATACCACCATACAACAATATCACAATGTTTGCGTATGCATGTGTCTACCCTTGTGTGTGTCTCTTCACAGTCCCCGTTGTTCCATAAGGTTTATTTGTACCTGTTTTTTAAAATCGGATTCTACTTTTTGCATCAGTTACCTGATGTGAAAACAATTATATAAGAGCGTCTGCTAAATGGCTAAAATGTAGTGTGGAATAGAGTTCCATGTAGTCATGGCTCTATGCAGTACTGTGCACCTCCCATAGTCTGTTCTGGACTTGGGGACTGTGAAGAGAACTCTGGTGGCATGTCTTGTGGGGTATGCATGGGTGTCCGAGCTGTGTGCCAGTATTCCAAACAGACAGCTCGGTACATTCAGCTTGTCGACACCTCTTACAAAAACAAGCAGTGATGAAGTCAATCTCTCTTCCACTCTGAGCCAGGAGAGACTGACATGCATGTCATTAATGTTAGCTCTCCATGTACTTTTAAGGGCCAGCCTTGCTGCCCTGTTCTGAGCCAACTGCAATTTTCCCAAGTCCCTCTTTGTGGCACCTGACCACACTACTGAACATTAGTCTAGGTGCGACAAAACTAGGGCCTGTAGGACCTGCCTTGTTGATAATGTTGTTAAGAAGGCAGAGCAGCGCTTAATTATGGACATACTTCTCCCCATTTAAATACTGTTGTATCAATATGCTTTGACCATGACAGTCTACAATCCAGGGTTACTCCAAGCAGTTTAGTCACCTCAATTTCCACATTATTCATTATGAGATGTAGTTGAGGTTTAGGGTTTAGTGAATGATTTGACCCAAATACAATGCTTTTAGTTTTGGAAATATTCAGGACTAACTTATTCCTTGCCACCCATTCCGAAACTAACTGCAACTCTTTGTTAAGTGTTGCAGTTATTTCAGTTGCTGTAGTAGCTGACGTGTATAGTGTTCAGTCATCCGCATACATAGACACACTGGCTTTACTCAAAGCCAGTGGCATGTCGTTAGTAAAGATGGAAAAAAGCAAGGGGTCTAGACAGCTGCCCTGGGGAATTCCTGATCCTACCTGGATTTTGTTTGAAAGGCTTCCATTAAAGAACACCCTCCTGTGTTCTGTTAGACAAGTAACTCTTTATCCACATTATAGCAGGGGGTGTACAGCCATAACCCATAAGTTTTCCAGCAGCAGACTATGCTCGATAATGTCAAAAGCTGCACTAAAGTCTAACGTCCTTCTCTATAAGCATGCTGAAAGTTTGCTGTCAATTTGTTTACAGTAAAATTGTATCCGGTCAAACACAATTTTTTCCAATAGTTTACTAAGGGTTGGTAACAGGCTAATAGTAAGGTTTGTGGTCCCTACAATGAAGCTATACACAGGGAGTACCGGTACCAGATCAATGTGCAGGGGTATGAGGTAATTGAGGTAGATATTTACATGAAGACAGAGTAGAGTGGCTAGGCATCAGGATAGAGAGTAAAATAAAGAATAGAGTAGCAGCAGCATAGAATGAGTGTGAAAGTGTGTGTGTGTGTGTGTGTGTATGTGTGTTTGTGTTGTGTCGGTATAGGTGTGTTTGTGTTGTCGGTATAGGTGTGTGTGTGTGTGTGTTATGTGTGTCAGTGTAGTGTGTGTGTGTGTTTGTTTATCATGGTTCCCCAACTGGCGGCAAGCTGGCCGAATTTGGCCCGTGGATGACATTTTTTATATATACTGATATACAGTACCAGTCAAAAGTTTGGACACACCTACTCATTCCAGAGTTTTTCTTTATTTTTACTATTTTCTACATTGTTGAATAATAATGAAGATATCAAAACTATGAAATAACACACATGGAATCATGTAGTTACCAAAAAAGTGCTAAACAAATCAAAATATATTCAAATAGCCACCCTTTGCCTTGATGACAGCTTTGCACACTCTTGGCATTCTCTCAACCAGCTTCATGAGGTAGTCACCTGGAATGCAGTTCAATTAACAGGTGTGCCTTCTTAAAAGTTAATTTGAGTTATTCTTCAACAATCAATGGGTGTATATCATTAATTTATACATCAAAAAATGGATGTAGCAACTAAGGATTCCAGCTTTAACCATTATTTTCTTGTAAAATCCATATTCTTTGAGGTTTCAGGATTTTGAGGAACTCACTGTCCTGGTGCCTCATTTATCAAAGTGCATATGCACAAAAAATATTATAATCATTGCATGCACCATTTTTCCCGCAAAAATGTGTTTCTCAAATTTGAACTTGACAGGAAAGTACGCGTATCACCACGCAAATCTCAGACCACGGGTACGCACAACTTCTAGTGGTTGAAGAATTGTATTACAAGCAAATATTATTATTATTTTTTATTATCGGGGAAATTGAGTTGTTTGACAGTCAGGAATTAGAGAGCATTGTTTTGAAGGTTTGGACACCCTCCACAAATTAATTCCTCCTTTCCTCAGTCAGGAAGTTGTGCTATGTGTGCAAGTGACAGAAATATTAACGTTTTCTGTCTTACCATGTGTTATAGTGTTAAGAATGTGTTAGTTATTGCTGGTTACTACTCTGTATGATCATGGTGTAAAATGCGTGGGCCATGCACGTGTTACAGAGAGAGTGTGCAGAGCTGTGGCCTTGCATGATGACTAAAGAGTAACCTACTAAAAGGTCAACCTTCAACCCCAGGAGTGGAATTTCCAGTCTTGTGTAGTGGTGTGTGTGGTTGACTTCAGAGTAAAGTGTTGACTAGGGTTCAGTCAGTTCACATTTTGTGTTTTTTGAAACTCAAATGATATCAAATAAAAAATCTAATGAAATGTTATTTGTTACATGCGCCGAATACAACATTGTTTGTAACTTATTTTGTACATAATGTTGCTGCTACCATCTAATATGACCGAAAATAGCTTCTGGACATCAGAACAGCGATTACTCACCTTGAACTGGATGAATAATTTTCCTTTAATGAGTCTTTGAGAGGGATTCGCTCCAGACACCCGACAGGGCCCTCATCCCCGTCATTCGCAGTAGGAAAAAAAGGAGATATCGCGGAAGGAGGGTGCTTGGTAAGGAGCCGGCGATACTATTGGCCAATTTACAATCGCTTGATAATAAAGTGGACGAACTACAGGCACGTATATCCTACCAACAGGACATTAAAAACTGTAATATCTTATGTTTCACCAAGTCGTGGCTGAACAAAGACATGAATAACATACAGCTGGCGTGTTATACACTGTATTGGCAGGATAGAACACCAGCCTCTGGTAAGACAAGGGGTGGCGGTCTATGTATATTTGTAAACAGCTGGTGCACGATATCTAAGGAAGTCTCGAGGTTTTGCTCGCCTGAGGTAGAGTATCTCATGATAAGCTGTAGACCACACTATCTACCAAGAGAGTTTTCATCTATATTCTTCGTAGATGTCTATTTACCACCACAAACCGATGCTGGCACTAAGACCGCACTCAATTAACTGTATACGGCCATAAGCAAACAGGAAAACGCTCATCCAGAGGCAGCGCTCCTAGTGGCTGGGAACGTTAATGCAGGGAAACTTAAATCAGTTTTTCCTAATTTCTACCAGCATGTTAAATGTGCAACCAGAGGGAAAAACACTCAAGACCACCTTTACTTCACACACAGAGACGCGTACAAAGCTCTGCCTCGCCCTCCATTTGGAAAATCTGACCATAATTCTATCCTCCTGATTCCTGCATACAAGCAAAAACTAAAGCAGGAAGCACCAGTGACTCTGTCAATAAAAAAGTTGTCAGATGAAGCAGATGCTAAGCTACAGGACTATTTTGCTAGCACAGACTGGAATGTCTTCCGGGATTCTTCCGATGGCATTGAGGAGTACACCACATCAGTCACTGGCTTCATCAATAAGTGCATTGATGACGTCGTCCCCACAGTGACTGTACGTACATACGCCAATCAGAAGCCATGGATTACAGGCAACATCCGCACTGAGCTAAAGGGTAGAGCAGCCGCTTTCAAGGAGTAGAACTCTAACCCGGAAGCTTATAAGAAATCCCGCTATGCCCTCCACTACAAAGGGATGCACAGCCGCGAGCTGCCCAGTGACACGAGCCTACCAGACGAGCTAAATCACTTCTATGCTCGCTTCGAGGCAAGCAACACTGAAACATGCATGAGAGCATCAGCTGTTCCGAATGACTGTGTGATCACGCTCTCCATAGCCGATGTGAGTAATACCTTTTAAACTGGTCAACATTCACAAGGCCGCAGGGCCAGACGGATTACCAGGACGTGTACTCCGAGCATGCGCTGACCAACTGGCAAGTGTCTTCACTGACATTTTCAACCTCTCCCTGTCTGAGTCTGTAATACCAACATGTTTCAAGCAGACCACCATAGTCCCTGTGCCCAAGAACACTAACGTAACCTGCCTAAATGACTACCGACCCATAGCACTCACGTCTGTAGCCATGAAGTGCTTTGAAAGGCTGGTCATGGCGCACATCAACACCATTATTCCAGAAACCCTAGACCCACTCCAATTTGCATACCGCCCCAACAGATCCACAGATGATACAATCTCTATTGCGCTCCACACTGCCCTTTCACACCTGGACAAAAGGAACACCTATGTGCGAATGCTATTCATTGACTACAGTTCAGCGTTCAACACTATAGTGCCCTCAAAGCTCATCACTAAGCTAAGGACCCTGGGACTAAACACTTCCCTCTGCAACTGGATCCTGGACTTCCTGACGGGCCGACCCCAGGTGGTAAGGGTAGGTAACAACACATCGCTGATCCTCAACACGGGGGTCCCTCAGGAGTGCGTGCTCAGTCCCCTCCTGTACTCCCTGTTCACTCATGACTGAATGGCCAGGCAAGACTCCAACACCATCATTAAGTTTGCCGATGACACAACAGTGGTAGGCCTGATCACCGACAACGACGAGACAGCCTATAGGGAGGAGGTCAGAGACCTGGCCGTGTGGTGCCAGGACAACAACCTCTCCCTCAACGTGATCAAGAAAAAGGAGATGACTGTGGACTGTTGTCATATGCTCTAATGTCAACTGTTACACAGTCTGCATGACAACTTATGTCATATGTTATTACATGCTACAAATAACCAGATGTTATAAAATGTTATGTCATTTACCAACCTCTGTGTCACATTATTTAATTAAATAATGAGCGTCATAACCATGTCATATGGCTTTACAAAGTGTGCACAGACACCTTCAGTATAGTGACATTAATTTGAGGTGTTATGAAACAGTTACTGGATGAATGTGCTTATACCACAGGATGAGTTGAGTATCATAAAATGTTACCATTCAAATGATCTCCAAGAAACATAGGCAAATGTGAGCACAGATGTAGGCCTACTAAGGATATATGTTTTTCAAGGAGACTGCTCTGAGTTGTAGCTACAAATTGGACCACATCGAGATATAATAAAGCACACATTATAATACCAACATCTAACTTAATTAATCCATCCTCTTTCTCTCCGTTTGTTGGCACCATTCATTTTTAATCTTAGTGAACACCTTTCTCTATCTTTATCTTTCTGTCACTTTGTTTTAATCTCTCCATCAGTGTGTTTTGATGTGGTGGTTGTGCTGAGAAGTAGAGAGATCATTTCCTGTATCGCACAAGCAGTCATTATGGTCGACTCAATGTCAAGGGCTGAGGTTAATGTGGTGTGGGAGTCAGGCGCAGGACACCGAAGCTAGTCAAACAAAGTTTACTAGTGCAACACAAGGCAAAATACAATCAACGGCCTCAACATAAAACAGAGGCGAGCGATTACGCAAACTGTGCGTAAACTACAAAACAACAAACAGCGAAAACACGCAGCACTAACGGACAGGCGAATAACAACACACAAACTAACCAACACAAGACAGGCAACTTATAGGACACATAATCAGACACAAACGGACACAGGTGCAATAGACAGACAAAAGCAATCAAACATCGAAACATCTAACGGTGGCAGCTAGTACTCCGGGGACGGCGAACGCCGAAGCCTGCCCGAGCAAGGAGGAGGAGCAGCCTCGGCAGAATCCGTGACACTCAACATCAATCCGATTCTGGCGCCTACTAGCACTCTTGTTTGATGGGCGTCATAACCATGGGCAAATGGGAGCACAGATGTAGATTTCATTCTGGCGCCTACTAGCACTCTTGTTTCCACATCCTTTAGTGCTTCTGTCAAGGCACAGCCTTATCACTGTAGCCTAGCAGTTAACAGCGCTGGGCCAGTAACTGAAAGATCGCTGGTTCGAATCCCTGAGCCGGCTAGGTGAAAAATCTGTTGATGTGCCCTTGAGCAAGGCACTTAGCCCTAATTGCTCCTGCAAGTCGCTCTGGATAAGAGTGTCTGCTAAATGTCTAAAATATATATTTTTAAATGCATATCGTCAATGGCACATCATCCAGAATAGACACTATGATGTTACCCAATATAAAGCAAAGATATCGAACTAAACTCCATGTAGTAGCAGAATGTACATTTGATATCACAAGTGGACAAAGGTAGTGTGACACCTCACAGTTGATAACTTAGTTGTAATAACAGCTGTTATACAGTTAAACAGTTATACACCTCCACTGTGAAGTGTGTCTGTCAGACTTAGTATAAACTGGCCAGTCAACCAAACATCCCCCCTTGATAAAGAGTCAAGCTTGTATTGAAGGAGGGAATTGAAAACTCCAAGACTCAAGTCATGCAGTGAGTCAATCCAGACCAGCTGGGAACAGGAATATTAGCTTTCAAAACACTGACCTCAAGACTCTTGTGCTGCACAGTATCATCACTCCAGGGATGGCCAACCCTGCTCCTGGACAGCTACTGAGTATGCAGGCTTTTGCTATAACACACCTGATGTTTGACATTTTACTGAACCGTTAGGATCTAGTAATGCAAGCATTTCGCTGCGCCCACTATAACATCTGCTAAACTGTGTATGCGAGCAATAAACTTTGATTAGATTTTTTTGATTCAACTCATCAATATATTGGTGAGCATCTAGTAGAATCAGGTGTTCTTGTTAAGGGTTTGAATGCAGCAGGGTAGTTCTCCCGGGTTAGTGTTGCTCACCCCGGGTGATCATTTTCTCTCTCCGTTACAGTTGTTTTATGTTTTACCTTTAGTCATCCAGTTAACACCAGAGCCCTGGAGATGTCAGTCAGTCTTTCTGTGGTGGAATGGGGAATGTGTCTGGCCCTGTTCCAGGTATGAGGTATGAGGTATTAGCCTGCCTGCCTGCCTGCCACGGGCTGTGGTGGTTGACTACCGTGGTGACTCCTGTAGTCAAATATTATTTGTTTTCCGTAAAGGCCTGCCCCAAATTGCCTCTACACAGCAAAATTCCCCTGTGGACTTCACCAAGTGAGATCCTAAGTGAATATGATATCATTAAAATGTAACTATTTAAGACTATTCAAAATCATGTTTTTCATGAAATTTGATGATATTTTAAGGAAAGCAGATCAAAGTATGATGACCAAAGTACAGTGCCTTGCAAAAGTATTCATCCCCCTTGGCGTTTTTCCTATTTTGTTGCATTACAACCTGTAATTTAAATTGATTTTTATTTGGATTTCATATAATGGCCATACACAAAATAGTCCAAATTGGTGAAGTGAAATGAAAAAAATAACTTGTTTCAAAAAATTCTAAAAAATAAATAACGGAAAAGTGGTGCGTGCATACAGTGGGGAAAAAAGTATTTAGTCAGCCACCAACTGTGCAAGTTCTTCCACTTAAAAAGATGATAGAGGCCTGTAATTTTCATCATAGGTACACGTCAACTATGACAGACAAATTGAGAAAAAAAATCCAGAAAATCGCATTGTAGGATTTTTAATGAATTTATTTGCAAATTATGGCGGAAAATAAGTATTTGGTCACCTACAAACAAGCAAGATATCTGGCTCTCACAGACCTGTAACTTCTTCTTTAAGAGGCTCCTCTGTCCTCCACTCGTTACCTGTATTAATGGCACCTGTTTGAACTTGTTATCAGTATAAAAGACACCTGTCCACAACCTCAAACAGTCACACTCCAAACTCCACTATGGCCAAGACCAAAGAGCTGTCAAAGGACACCAGAAACAAAATTGTAGACCTGCACCAGGCTGGGAAGACTGAATCTGCAATAGGTAAGCAGCTTGGTTTGAAGAAATCAACTGTGGGAGCAATTATTAGGAAATGGAAGACATACAAGACCACTGATAATCTCCCTCGATCTGGGGCTCCACGCAAGATCTCACCCCGTGGGGTCAAAATGATCACAAGAACGGTGAGCAAAAATCCCAGAACCACACGGGGGGACCTAGTGAATGACCTGCAGAGAGCTGGGACCAAAGTAACAAAGCCTACCATCAGTAACACACTACGCCGCAAGGGACTCAAATCCTGCAGTGCCAGACGTGTCCCCCTGCTTAAGCCAGTACATGTCCAGGCCCGTCTGAAGTTTGCTAGAGTGCATTTGGATGATCCAGAAGAGGATTGGGAGAATGTCATATGGTCAGATAAAACCAAAATATAACTTTTTGGTAAAAACTCAACTCGTCGTGTTTGGAGAACAATGAATGCTGAGTTGCATCCAAAGAACACCATACCTACTGTGAAGCATGGGGGTGGAAACATCATGCTTTGGGGCTGTTTTTCTGCAAAGGGACCAGGACGACTGATCCGTGTAAAGGAAAGAATGAATGGGGCCATGTATCATGAGATTTTGAGTGAAAACCTCTTTCCATCAGCAAGGGCATTGAACCTGAAACGTGGCTTGGTCTTTCAGCATGACAATGATCCCAAACACACCGCCCGGGCAACGAAGGAGTGGCTTCGTAAGAAGCATTTCAAGGTCCTGGAGTGGCCTAGCCAGTCTCCAGATCTCAACCCCATAGAAAATCTTTGGAGGGAGTTGAAAGTCCGTGTTGCCCAGCGACAGCCCCAAAACATCACTGCTCTAGAGGAGATCTGCATGGGGGAATGGGCCAAAATACCAGCAACAGTGTGTGAAAACCTTGTGAAGACTTACAGAAAACGTTTGACCTGTGTCATTGCCAACAAAGGGTATATAACTAAGTATTGAGAAACTTTTGTTATTGACCAAATACTTATTTTCCACCATAATTAGCTAATAAATTCATTAAAAATCCTACAATGTGATCTTCTGGATTTTTTTTTCTCATTTTGTCTGTCATAGTTGACGTGTACCTATGATGAAAATTACAGGCCTCTCTCATCTTTTTAAGTGGGAGAACTTGCACAATTGGTGGCTGACTAAATACTTTTTTTCCCCACTGTATGTATTCACCCCCTTTGCTATGAAGGCCCTAAATAAGATCTGGTGCAACCAATTACCTTCAGAAGTCGCATAATTAGTTAAATAAAGTCCACCTGTGTGCAATCTACAGTGAGGGAAAAAAGTATTTGATCCCCTGCTGATTTTGTACGTTTGCCCACTGACAAAGACATGATCAGTCTATCATTTTAATGGTAGGTTTATTTGAACAGTGAGAGACAGAATAACAACAATAAAATCCAGAAAAATGCATGTCAAAAATGTTATAAATTGATTTGCATTTTAATGAGGGAAATAAGTATTTGACCCCTCTGCAAAACATCACTTAGTATTTGGTGGCAAAACCCTTGTTGGCAATCACAGAGGTCAGATGTTTCTTGTAGTTGGCCACCAGGTTTGCACACATCTCAGGAGGGATTTTGTCCCACTCCTCTTTGCAGATCTTCTCCAAGTCATTAAGGTTTCAAGGCTGATGTTTGGCAACTCGAACCTTCAGCTCCCTCCACAGATTTTCTATGGGATTAAGGTCTGGAGACTGGCTAGGCCACTCCAGGACCTTAATGTGCTTCTTCTTGAGCCACTCCTTTGTTGCCTTGGCCGTGTGTTTTGGGTCATTGTCATGCTGGAATACCCATCCACAACCCATTTTCAATGCCCTGGCTGAGGGAAGGAGGTTCTCACCCAAGATTTGACGGTACATGGCCCCGTCCATCGTCCCTTTGATGTGGTGAAGTTGTCCTGTCCCCTTAGCAGAAAAACACCCACAAAGCATAATGTTTCCACCTCCATGTTTGACGGTCGGGATGGTGTTCTTGGGGTCATAGGCAGCATTCCTCCTCCTCCAAACAAGGCGAGTTGAGTTGATCCCAAAGAGCTCGATTTTGGTCTCATCTGACCACAACACTTTCACCCAGTTCTCCTCTGAATCATTCAGATGTTCATTGGCACACTTCAGACCGGCCTGTATATGTGCTTTCTTGAGCAGGGGGACCTTGCGGGCGCTGCAGGATTTCAGTCCTTCACGGCATAGTGTGTTACCAATTGTTTTCTTGGTGACTATGGTCCCAGCTGCCTTGAGATCATTGACAAGATCCTCCCGTGTAGTTCTGGGCTGATTCCTCACCGTTCTCATGATCAATGCAACTCCATGAGGTGAGATCTTGCATGGAGCCCCAGGCCGAGGGAGATTGACAGTTCTTTTGTGTTTCTTCCATTTGCGAATAATTGCACCAACTGTTGTCACCTTCTCACCAAGCTGCTTGGCGATGGTCTTGTAGCCCATTCCAGCCTTGTGTAGGTCTACAATCTTGTCCTTGACATCCTTGGAGAGCTCTTTGGTCTTGGCCATGGTGGAGAGTTTGGAATCTGATTGATTGATTGCTTCTGTGGACAGGTGTCTTTTATACAGGTAACAAGTTGAGATTAGGAGCACTCCCTTTAAGAGTGTGCTCCTAATCTCAGCTCGTTACCTGTATAAAAGACACCTGGGAGCCAGAAATCTTTCTGATTGAGAGGGGGTCAAATACTTATTTCCCTCATTAAAATGCAAATCAATTGATAACATTTTTGACATGCGTTCTTCTGGATTTTTGTTGTTGTTATTCTGTCTCTCACTGTTCAAATAAACCTACCATTAAAATTATAGACTGATCATGTCTTTGTCAGTGGGCAAACATACAAAATTAGCAGGGGATCAAATACTTTTTTCCCTCACTGTATGTGTCACATGATCTGGCACATGATCTCAGTATATATACACCTGTTCTGAAAGGCCCCAGAGTCTGCAACACCACTAAGCAAGGGGCACCACCAAGCAAGGGGCACCATGAAGACCAAGGAGCTCTCCAACCAGGTCAGGTACAAATTTGTGGAGAAGTACAGATCAGGGTTGGGTTATAAAAAAATATCAGAAACTTTTAACATCCCACGGAGCACCATTAAATCCATTATAAAAATGTTTAAAGACTATGGCACCACAACAAACCTGCCAAGAGAGGGCCGCCCGCACACCAAAACTCACGGACCAGGCAAGGAGGGCATTAATCAGAGAGGCAACAAAGAGACCAAAGATAACCCTGAAAGAGCTGCAAAGCTCCACAGCGGAGATTGGAGTATCTGTCCATAGGACCACTTTAAGCCGTTTTACGGAAGAGTGACCAGAAAAAAACCCATTGCTTAAAGAAAAAAATAAGCAAACATGTTTGGTGTTCACCAAAAGACATGTGGGAGACTCCCCAAACATATGGATGAAGGTACTCTGTTCAGATGAGACTAAAATTGAGCTTTTTGGCCATCAAGGAAAATGCTATGTCTGGCGCAAACCCAAAACCTCTTATCACCTCGAGACCACCATCCCTGGTGGTGGCAGCATCATGCTGTGGGGATGTTTTTCATTGGCAGGGACTGGGAAACTGGTCAGAATTAAAGGAATGATGAATGGCGCTAAATACAGGGAAATTCCTGAGGGAATGTCACGTTCGTTCATAGACGGGTCAGACCAAGGCGCAGCGTGATATGCATACATGTTTATTAAATGAATAAACACAACGACAAAACAATAAACCAACGATACGTGACGTTCTACGGTACACACAACAAACCTCACACGGAACAAGATCCCACAACCCACTAGTGCCAATAGGCTGCCTAAGTATGGTCCCCAATCAGAGACAACGAGCGACAGCTGCCTCTGATTGGGAACCACACCGGCCAACATAGATCTAGACATACTAGATCCTACAACATAGAACAAACACAACAAGGAATATACACACCCTGACTCAACATATAAGCGTCCCCTGAGTCAGGGCGTGACAGTACCCCCCCCCCCAAAGGGGACTCCGACCGCACAACATAAACATAACAGGGTAGGTGCCGGGTGGGCATTCCGCCTCAGAGGCGGATCCGGCTCAGGCCATGACGACCTCTCACTCTTCGCTTCCCAGTTGCGCCCCTGGTCTGGTCTAGACATCGGCGCGTTGCTTCCCCGCTCCTTCCTCCCACTATACTCCAAGCCCTGTCTGGACCCTGGTGTGAGAGACCCAGAACCTGGAGAGGGGCTGACGTCTGGGTCTGGACTGGAGCCGCTGACCGGAGCTGGACCGGGCACCGGTGGAGCGGACTGCTCAGGCTCCGGACTGGAGCCGCTGACCGGAGCTGGATCAGGCACCGGTGGAGCGGACTGCTCTGGCTCCGGAGTGGAGCCGCTGACCGGAGCTGGACTGGACCCCAGTGAAGCGGATTGCTCTGGCTCCGGAGTGAAGGCATGTTTGCATAGGGACGTGGTTTATATAGCCAGAAAGCTACTCTACTGGTGCCAAATTTGACTTTAGGGTGTCATCAAATATAAATAAAAGTTTTCCCTGTTTATCTATGGCAAAGATACTTATATGTTTCCCCTTTCATCTGTGACTGGTGTTAGCTTGCTACTGGCTAGCTAGGTTTTCAGCCAGCATGGAACAAAGGGGGGAAGGGTCATTCAAAACGCTGACGCAGTTGTCAAGTCAACACATCCATCAGTGCTCTTGTGAACTGCGTCACAAGTGACATGCCAAACAAGAGATGTATAAAAAAGAATTGATATCATTGATGCAATTTCAGTGTTTGAGTTGCTTTGTGTATCACCAAATTTGCTTGAGATGATTTTGCTGCAACACTGCTCACTGCATCCAAGTTGCTTGACATGGGAGTTTCAAAGAGCTGTCAGTCAAGGCGAGATCATGAATATAAGCTCCCTGCACACTCAGCCTCTTTTCAAACTTCCTGGTAGTTAGCCATGACAGAAAAAGTACTTTTCAGAATTACTGTTCAATACCTTTAACACAATACAATATGTATTTCTTAAGGCCTCATGAGGGCTTACACTCTAAAACATCCTGGGTTGTTTGGATGACCAAACTGCTGGGTTGCAGGCATTGGGTCACTTAGTTTGGTTGTTTTTTAAAAAGAGCAAGGTTGGTTTGGTGATGCTGGGTTATTGTGATTTTACAGAGGGGGTCAAATCATAATAAGACTGGAGGCTTAGCGTAGTAGGGCGTGGCTTTCAGGAAGTTATTTTTGTCCACCCATGGGAGTAAATGTAATTCCGGTTAATCTGTTCTGTTGAATTGTTAGCACATGTCACGGTTGAACACTTACATATTTGTAGTTATAATTAAGCCTACAGAAGTATACCAAAAAAAAAAAAAATAGTATATGAGTTCCTTAAAAGCCTATGCAAATCATAATGTGATATCCCCAATGGTATAGTAACCACTTTAGTGTAATATGTAAATAATAATGTTCATATTTTTGTATTAGATTATGTGACGTGCAATAATTTTCAAGGAAAATTTGACATTGCAGTCTACAAAATTAACATGATCGACAGGACTGACATTTACTCTCACGGATGGCCAAAAATAACTATCTAAATGCCACACACCTAATAAGCCACACCTCCTGAAAATAAGCTATGGATTACATAAAAAAAGATAGAACTGCTTGGTCAACCCAGAAAGAAAATGAATAAAAACCCAATGGATGGTTAAATTAACCCATGTTTGGATACTCGGAAAAACCCAACATGTTGGGTTATTCATGCAACCTGTCACATTATGCTGGCTTGCAAAGTGATGTCTAATTCTGATAGAAATCCAGCCGGAATGGGGATATCCAACCTTTTGAATTTTATATCACCCACAACTTGCATTTAGAATTCCTGCCAGGGTTGGGAAAAGTGAAATATGAGACTACCTAAAACATCTAAACTGGAACAACCTTTTCAGTAACGGCTAAATAAGTCCAAGTAACATATCGGATTAGTTTAGAATATGTATGACATTTATATCTGAGATGCATAACATTAATTAATCAATGTACATGCAAAAACATAGATATATCATTTCTTTTATGTTTTTTAAATCAACCTGAAATAGAGCACGCTGTGAAATATGATTATGATGGGTGTGGTTTTGGTTCAACTCTGGTTATTAACACCAACATTGAGTGTTAATTCAACATTTAATTGTTATGTTCAGAGTGTAGGCCCTTAACATTAGAGCATATGAATTACATATTGTATTGTGTTAAAGAATAAACCATATATGATAACATTTTTGCTCAGGATATCACTTGGTGAAGTCCCTAGGACTGAAAATGGATGAATGCAACAACCATGTCTCTGTCACTAACAAATACAGTCATGAATAGTACTGTAACTCTACAATTCACTTGAAAGGCAAGGCACTCTGGGAAAAAAAATAAGGCTTTACACCAAGCAGTGTGTTAATTGAACACTTTCCAGTGTCTATAGGGGTCCACACTTTCAGTGTTAATTTAAAACTCTCAGTCTATAATTTGCTGTGTAGCTCTGGTGTGTGTTTGTGTGGGAAACAGACATTCAGTTGACAAGTAAGGGATTCAGTGGATGGTCAGAAAGAAGCATGATACGTTTGTGTGTGTGAGATCATTTCTTTTGCTGAAGATTTTGGATAGTGTGATGTGACCCTTGATTCTGATAGTTTGTTTGACCCTATTATGGCAATGCCTGACTAAAACTCACAAGTGATTCTGTGTGTCTCTTTGTTTCAGCTATGGATTGGAGTCAGATGTTGCAGCTCTCACTCTTCTCACTCCTCTGTCTCACTGGCAGCGCCAAGGCAGTAGGAGGTAAGTAGCATGGACTTTACCAACATAATTCATCAGCCATTAATTAATCAATCAATCAATCATGTTACGAGGACAGCTAGAAGTACAGATTGAATTAAACTGTATCAATTGAACAGCTCTATAGGCAGAAACATGGTCCTTCACTTTGTCATGACTTAACTCTGACCTCTGGTGGGTGTTGATGGAATTAAATCCTTTGAAACAGCAGCCCTGCAAATATCTATGTTTCTTGTTGTTCTGAAAGGTTAAGCACACAGCAAATTCTCCAGTTTAAAAAAAACAGAGTTTTAAAGGTCCTGAACAGTCATTCTGAAAAGTACTTTTTCTCTCATGGGTAACTACCAGGAAGTTGAAAAAGACAGGATGAGTGGGGGGTGAGCTTATATTAATTAGTTCGCCTTGACTGACAGCTCTTTGAAACACCTATGTCAAGCAACTTGGATGCAGTGAGCAGTGTTGCAGTAAAATCATCTCAAGCATATTTGGTGACACAAAAAGCAACTCAAACAACATTGAAATTGCATCATTGATGTCATTTATATATATATATATCTCCCGTTTGGCATGTCTTTTGTGATGTGTTTCACAGCAGCACTGACGGATGTGTTGACATGACAACTGAGTCAGAGTTTTGAATGACCCTTCTCCCCCTTTTGTTCCATGCTGGCTGAAGACCTCGCTAGCCAGTAACTAGCTAACACCAGACACAGATGAAAGGGGAAACATATACGAATATTTGCCATAGATTGATAGGGTAAACTTGTAATTATATTTGCTGACACCATTCAGTCACATTTTGGCGCCAGTAGAGTAGCTATCTAGATGTATAAACCACGCCCCTCTGCCCCGATGTTGGTTAAAAGGCGGTACTTATTTAAGTTAGGTAAGAGAATATCATGTTACAGTACCAGTGGTGTGTTAAAATGAGAGTTAAGGTGATGTCACGTTGTCCCCTAAATAATGAATCCAAGTGTTTGACATGGGGGAGGGGACCAGTAACTTTATGATCAAACTTTATCAATGTATAACTTATCATACTTTAGTCATCATACTTTGATCTGGTTTCCTTCAAATATCATCACATTTCATGAAAAACATCATTTTAACTATTCATGACCTTTAAATCAACACTGAAAGTGTTGTCTATGGACCCCATATAAACACCGGAACAGTGTTAAATTAACTTACGGATTAGTGTAAAGCCTTATTCAAATATTTCCCAGAGTGCCTTGCCTTTTGAGTAAATTGTAGAGTTATCACCAATGACTATATTTGTTATTGACAGAGACATGGATGATGTATTCATCCATTTTCAGTCCTATGGACTTCACCCAGTATTAAGTGAGATCCTAAGTCAATGTTATCATTAAAAATATATATGTTTAACACAATACCACACGCCATTTTGAGGGCCTAGTTTTACCCTTTTTTAGGGGCCTGAAACTCATACATATAACTTTGAACTAAAACCACGTCATTATTATCATATTTCCCAGCAGGTTCTATTGCAGGTTGATATTTCAGAATTGTTTGTTTCAATATCTATGTTTGTGCACATACATTGATTGACTGATTAATCTTGTGCTACACAAAGATAAATGACATACATTTTTATAAACTAATCCAATTAGTTAGTTCAAATCAGTTAGTTCCTAATGTTCCTAACCCAGGCAGTCATTCTGAATGCAGATTTCAGGTGAATAATTATTCCAACTGTTGGATCTCCACCCACTGATTGGATTCCAATAGGAATTACATGTCACCTTGCAAGCTAGCATAATGTGACTTGCAGGCCTGATGTGGCTTGTAAACCATGGGTTTCAGGCCCTTGTGTTACAATCTCAGAATAAAAGGTTTACATTTGTGACTAAAGGGAGACAAACACTTATTTATCTTTGTGTAGCATAATATTAATCAATCAATCAATGCACCTGCACAAATATAGATATTGAAACAAACAATTCTAAAAACAATCATCCTGCGATAGAGCAAGCTGGGAAATATGATAATGATGGGCATGGTTTTAGTTCAAAGTGACGTGCATGAGTTTCAGGCTCCTTTATTTGGTTAAAACTATGCCCACAAAATAAAGCCTTATGAAATAAATACAGTGCACAACTATTCAGACCCCTTCACCTTTTCCACATTTTGTTACGTTACAGCCTTATTCTAAAATTGATTAAATGCACATTTTTCCTCATCAATCTACACAAAATACCCCATAAAGACAAAGTGAGAAAACAGGTTTTTAGAAATGTTTACCAAAAAAAATAAACAAGTATTTACATAAATATTCAGACCCTTTGCTATGAGACTCGAAATTGAGCTCAGGTGCATCCTATTTCCATTGATCATCCTTGAGATGTTTCTACAACTTGATTGGAGTCCACCTGTGGTAAATTCAATTGATTGGACATGATTTGGAAAGGCACACACCTGTCCCACAGTTGACAGTGCATGTCAGAGCAAAAACCAAGCCATGAGGTCAAAGGAATTGTCCGTTGAGCTCCAAGAAAGGATTGTGTCGAGGCACAGATATGGAGAAGGGTACCAAAACCTTTCTGCAGCATTGAAGGTCCCCAAGAACACAGTGCCCTCCATCATTCTTAAATGGAAGAAGTTTGGAACCACCAAGACTCTTACTATAGCTTGCAGCCTGGCCAAACTGAGCAATCAGGGGAGAAGGTTCTTGGTTAGGGAGGTGACCAAGAACCTGATGGTCACTCTGACAGAGCTCCAGAGGTCCTCTATGGAGATGGGAGAACCTTCCAGAAGGACAACCATCTCTGCAGCACTCCACCAATCAGGCCTTTATGGTAGAGATGCCAGACGGAAGCCACTCCTCAGTAAAAGGCACATGACAGCCCGCTTACGTTTACATTTTACATTTTAGTCATTTAGCAGACGCTTTTAGCCAGAGCGACTTACAGTTAATAAAAATAAAAAAAAATTATACTGGCCCCCCGTGGGAATCAATCCCACAACCCTGACGTTGCAAACGCCATGCTCTACCAACTGAGCTACATCCCTGCCGGCCATTCCCTCCCCTACCCTGCACGACGCTGGGCCAATTGTGCGCCGCCCCATGGGTCTCCCGGTCACGGCCGGCTACGACAGAGCCTGGATCGAACCAGGATCTCTAGTGGCACGGCTAGCACTGCGATGCAGTGCCTTAGACCACTGCGCCACTCGGGAGTTTGCCAAAAGGCACCTAAGGACTCTCAGACCAAGAGAAACAAGATTATCTGGTCTAATGAAACCAAGATTGAACTCTTTGGCCTGAATGCCAAGCGTCCCGTCTGGAGGAAACCAGGCACCACTCATCACCTGGCCAATACCATCCCTACGGTGAAGCATGGTGGTGGCAGCATCTTGATGTGGAAAGGTGAACGGAGCAAAGTACAGAAGAGAGATCCTTGATGAAAACCTGCTCCACACCTCAGACTGGGGCGATGGTTCACCTTCCAACAGGACAACGACCCTAAGCACACAGCCAAGACAACGCAGGAGTGGCTTCGGGACAGGCCTCTGAATGTCCTTGAGTGGCCCAGCCAGAGCCCGGACATGAACCCGATCGAACAGCTCTGGAGAGACCTGAAAATAGCTGTGCAGCGATGCTCCCCATGTAACCTTACAGAGCTTGACAGGATCTGCAGAGAGGGATGGGAGAAACTCCCCAAATACAGGTGTGCCAAGCTTGTGGCATCATACCCAAGAAGACTCGAGGCTGTAATCGCTGCCAAAGGTGCTTCAACAAAGTACTGAGTAAAGGGTCTGAATATTTATGTAAATGTGATATTTCAGTTTTTAATTTTTAATTGATTTGCAAAAAAAAATGTAAAACCTGTTTTTGCTTTGTCAATATGGGGTATTTTGTGTAGATTGATAAGGAAAAAAACACATTTATTTAAGGCTGTAACGTAACAAAATGTGGAACAAGTGAAGGGGTCTGAATACTTTCCGAATGCACTGTATGGCATTGTGTTAAATATATATATATATATATATATATATATATATATATATATTTTATGACAACATATTCATTTAGGATCTCACTTTTTGAAGTCCGTAGGTCCAAAAATGGATTAATGCAACAACCATGTCTCTGTCACTTACAAATACAGTGGTGGTAACTCTACAATTTGCTTGAAAGGCAAGGCACTGTGGGAATATTTGAAAAAGGCTTTACACTAATCAGTGTGTTAATTTAACACTGTTCTGGTGTCTATATGGGTCCACAGACTCAACACTTTCAGTATTGATTTAACACCATCAGTGTTCTTAGTTATTATTTGTTTTACTGGATAATTTGTTGTGAAGAGATATATTTTGAAGGGACCATCTCTGTAAAGACTCTGTCTATGCATACTACATGACACGCGTAATAATTGCATAATTTCTTTGCCGTGCATCATTTCTCCAACATGTGTTTTTCTTTAAAGAGGTGGCCTCAATAAAAAAGATGGTGGTCCGCAAACAGTCCCTGTGCCGCATGTTTGTCTTTACTTTACTTTATATACTCTTTGTGTGCAGATCTCTGTGAGGACAAAGGACGAGAGGTTGAGCGGGTGTTTTCAGTTTCCGGTGATGCTGCCATGTTAACATCCACCCTGGTGGACCTCAATGTGTTTGACAACGGCAGCATCCCCTATAACATCTCATGGTATGACCCAAGGACTGGGAGAGAGCTGACCAGGGAGACAAGAAAGACTTTGCCGCGGGGAAAGACACTGTGGATTTTTAACATCGCGATGGAGGATGCTGGAAACTATGAGTGTGTTGTGAGGTAGGGGCAATACTTTTGTCTGCTGTGTGTGTGTGTGTGTGTGTGTGTGTGTGTGTGTGTGCTGTAAATCTTTCCTGTTACCTTTGATAAACAGACTACCCTCCCAGTGCTATAAGAAATCGGCCTTACTGATTGTGAACCACACCAACCCAGAAGAATGCGGTCGACCAGAAAAGGCCGACCAGGTCCTGACCAACAAAGCCACCGGTTTTCTGAACTGCCCATTGAGTGACCATATCAGGGAAGTGGACAATTACTCCATTCAGTGGTACAAGGTGAGTCCTATGGGGTAAACAGACAGTGCAGTGCAATGGGAGAGTGTTAAGAGGGAACGCCTGACAGCAGGGGTGGACTGGCCATGCCGGATGGGCTGGTACATTTTTAGCCCAATGGGATTGTCTTTTTTTTTTTTTTTTTTACATAATTATAATTATCTGGCTAATAACAAAATTAGTTCACCCAAAGTTCACCCAAATTACAATGACATTGGTTTCCTTACCCTGTAGGCCAGTCTATGGACAAGGTATAACAACAACGTGCTTTGGTTTGGTTTCCCTTGCACTGTTGTCACATGGAAGCGTTTTGGCATTTGTGGCACAAATCTCATTCAAGTCATTTGACCGATATTGGCATTTGTCGCGCATCAGTATGAAAAATGTATGCACTCACTAACTGTAAGTCGCTCTGGATAAGAGCGTCTGCTAAATGACTAAAACGTAAAATGTAATCATGTTCAAATCAATTTTAGATACATTTGGACATGATGTAGTCCCCCTGTAGCTCAGTTGGTAGAGCATGGCGCTTGCAACGCCAGGGTTGTGGGTTCGTTCCCCACGGGGGGCCAGTATGAAAATGTATGCACTCACTAACTGTAAGTCACTCTGGATAAGAGCGTCTGCTAAATGACTAAAATGTAAAAAATGTCAATGTAATAACGGGGTCCACAGTGACAAAAATGGGCCTTTGGGGGCCTCAAGGAAAGAAAATGGGCCAATGTCGGGGCCTCAAGGGAAAAATGGTCTGGTGTGTCAGAAATGCCAGGGGCGGATTTCTGGTCCCAGTCTGCCCCTGCCTGACAGTGCTGGAAAGCCTGTTTGAACTCTTTCTTTTCAGTCATTCAGTCTGTCTCTATGTATTCTTAATTTCTGTTTAAAACTATAGGAATGTGGGGTTATTACTACTAGTGACTACATTTGAACAATGTTCCATCAGATACGGTATATACTCTTTACATTGTTCATTGCTCTCACACATTGTACTGCATTGAATTGTTCTGAGAGTAGGTCTTCTAAGGTAAGACATTATCACAACTTATCTGTAATTGTGTATTCATTTTGTTTTATTAGCCATATTCCATTACTATGATATTCCATTCCATTACCACTACCTTTCAGTGTGGATTTCTACTTTAAACCTTTCAGGGCTGTGAACCCATTGTGAAAGATGACCCATTGTGGAACAGGTTTAGCTATGTCAATGACAGAGTTACGGAGTTACTCAAAGTAGACGCGGTCATTCCTGAGGACCATGCGTTCTACACCTGCACCATGACCTTTAACTTGGAAGGGCTCAGCGGCAGGATCTCAGAGACCATCAACGGTACGGTGGACGGTGAGTTTTGTTGGCACAGCTCATAAAGGTTGTCCCTAACCACAGATTATTACCATATACCCCCAATCCTTACCACAGCCATTACAGAGATACAGTGCCTTCAGAAAGTATTCACACCAGTTGACTTTCTCCACATCTTGTTGTGTTACATAGCGGGATTAAAAGGGATTTAATAGTCATTTTTTGTTAACAATCTACACAAAATACCCTGTAATGTCAAAGTGTAAGAAAAAGTCTAACATTAAAAAAAGAAAAAAAATAGAAAAATAGAACACTAATATATCTGATTACATAAGTATTCAACTCCCTGAGTCAATATATGTTAGAATCACCTTTGGCAGAGATTACAGCTGTGAGTATTTCTGGGTAAGTGTCTAAGAGCTTTCCACACCTGGATTGTGCAACATTTCCCCATTATTCTTTTCAAAATTCTTCAAGGTCTGTCAAGTTGGTTGTTGATCATTGCTAGACAACCATTTTCAGGTCTTGCCATAGATTTTCAAGCAGATTTAAGTCTAAACTGTAACTCGGCCACTCAGGAACATTCACTGTATTCTTCGTAAGCAACTTCAGTGTAGATTTGGCCTTGTGTTTAAGGTTATTGACCTGCTGAATGGTGAATTCATCTCCCAGTGCCTGGTGGAAAGCAGACGGAACCAGGTTTTCCTCCCTGGTCTTCGTGGTTGAATCTGTGTTTGAAATTCACTGCTTGACTTAGGGACCTTACATATAATTGTACTGTATGTGTGGGGTACAGACATGAGGTAGTCATTCAAAAATCATTTGAAACACTGTTATTGCACACAGAGTGTCACGATCGTCAAAAGGAGCGGACCAAGGCGCAGCGTGGAATGCGAACATACTTTATTTATATTCACCACACGAACAAAAACAACAAAACGATACGTGAAGTCCTTGGTAACAAACACAAACCAACACGGAACAAGATCCCACAAAACACAACTGCCAAACGGCTGCCTAAGTATGGGTCCCAATCAGAGACAACAAGCAACAGCTGATTCTCGTTGCCTCTGATTGAGAACCACCCCGGCCAACACAGAAACACATGAACTAGATACTGAAACAATGAACACAAAACATAGACTCTACACACCCTGGCTCAACATAAAAGAGTCCCTAGAGCCAGGGCGTGACAGTACCCCCCCCCAAAGGCGCGGACTGCGACCGCGCCAACATAAACCGAACAGGGGAGGGCCGGGTGGGCATTCCTCCTCGGAGGCGGATCCGGCTCCAGGCGTGACCACCACCCTCTATTAACCCCCCCGTAGTGCCCCTGGTCTGGTCCCGCTGGCTGGAGCTGGACTGGACATCGGTGGAGCGGATTGCTTAGGCTCCGGTGTGGAGCAGCTGACCGGTACCTGACCAGGCACCGGTGAAACGGGCACGGGCTGTGCCGGACTGACGACGCGCACCACAGGCTTGGTGCGGGGAGCAGGAATGGGCCGGACCGGGCTGACGACGCGCACCCCTGACTTGGTGCGGGGAGCAGGAACGGGCCGGACCGGGCTGACGACGCGCACCCCTGGCTTGGTGCGGGGAGCAGGAACGGGCCGGACCGGGCTGACGATGCGCACCACAGGCTTGGTGCGGGGAGCAGGAACGGGCCGGGCCAGGCTGATGACGCGCACCACTGACTTGGTGCGGGGAGCAGGAACGGGCCGGGCCGGGCTGGCGACGCGCAACATAGGCAAGTGCGGGGAGCAGGAACAGGCCGGACCGGGCTGGCGACGCGCACCATAGGCTTGGTGCGAGGGGCAGGAACAGGCCGGGCCGGGCTGGCAACGCGCACCATTGGCTTGGTGCGGGGAGCAGGAACGGGCCGGGCCGACGACGCGCACCACTGACTTGGTGCGGGGATAAAGAACGGGCCGGGCCGGGCTGGCGATGCGCACCACAGTCTTGGTACGAGGGGCAGGAACAGGCCGGACCGGGCTGTGGAGACGGACTGGAGGTCTGTAGCGAAGAGCTGACACAACCCGTCCTGGCTGAATGCCTATCTTAACACACTCTGTGTGAGGCATCAGCACAGGACGTACAGGGCTGTGTACACGTACTGGCACAACAGCACGTGACACTGGCGCAGGATATCCGGGACCGAGGAGGGGTACTGGAGGCCACAAGCGTTGAGCCGGCACACTCCGTCCTGGCTGCATGCCCACCTTAGCACGACACGTGCGTAGTGCTCGCACAGGACGTACCGGACTGTGCCGGACCACTCGCGGCACAGTACGCAGCTCCGCATATCTCGGAACCTGCCCAGTCTCACGCTGCCTAGCCTGAGTACGGGGAGTTGGCTCTGCTCTACCTCTAGGCTCCGCCAACCTCCCTTCCGGCCCCCCAAATCCGGTGGCCTCCTCTCCTAATCCCCAACCTCGACCTGTAGCTGCCTCCAGCAGCCCCGTCGTCCATGCCGTGTGCCCCCCCCTAAAAATGTCTTGGGGTTGCCTCTTGCGTGTCCGACGTCGGCCCGGTTGGCGCTGCTGCTCCTCTCTACGGCGCGCCTCCAGCGTCTCCTCCCACGGACGGCGATCCATACCGGCCTGGATCTCCTCCCAAGTCCAGGCTGTCTGCTCCTGGACACGCTGCTTGGTCCTGTTATGGTTCTTCTGTCACGATCGTCAAAAGGAGCGGACCAAGGCGCAGCGTCGAATGCGAACATACTTTATTTATATTCACCACACGAACAAAAACAACAAAACGATACGTGAAGTCCTTGGTAACAAACACAAACCAACACGGAACAAGATCCCACAAAACACAACTGCCAAACGGCTGCCTAAGTATGGTTCCCAATCAGAGACAACAAGCAACAGCTGATTCTCATTGCCTCTGATTGAGAACCACCCCGCCAACACAGAAACACATGAACTAGATACTGAAACTGATACTGATACTGAATGCACTGTATGGCATTGTGTTAAATATATATATATATATATATATATATATATATATATATATATATATATATTTTTTATGACAACATATTCATTTAGGATCTCACTTTTTGAAGTCCGTAGGACCAAAAATTGATGAATGCAACAACCATGTCTCTGTCACTTACAAATACAGTGGTGGTAACTCTACAATTTGCTTGAAAGGCAAGGCACTGTGGGAATATTTGAAAAAGGCTTTACACTAATCAGTGTGTTAATTTAACACTGTTCTGGTGTCTATATGGGTCCACAGACTCAACACTTTCAGTATTGATTTAACACCATCAGTGTTCTTAGTTATTATTTGTTTTACTGGATAATTTGTTGTGAAGAGATATATTTTGAAGGGACCATCTCTGTAAAGACTCTGTCTATGCATACTACATGACACGCGTAATAATTGCATAATTTCTTTGCCGTGCATCATTTCTCCAACATGTGTTTTTCTTTAAAGAGGTGGCCTCAATAAAAAAGATGGTGGTCCACAAACAGTCCCTGTGCCGCATGTTTGTCTTTACTTTACTTTATATACTCTTTGTGTGCAGATCTCTGTGAGGACAAAGGACGAGAGGTTGAGCGGGTGTTTTCAGTTTCCGGTGATGCTGCCATGTTAACATCCACCCTGGTGGACCTCAATGTGTTTGACAACGGCAGCATCCCCTATAACATCTCATGGTATGACCCAAGGACTGGGAGAGAGCTGACCAGGGAGACAAGAAAGACTTTGCCGCGGGGAAAGACACTGTGGATTTTTAACATCGCGATGGAGGATGCTGGAAACTATGAGTGTGTTGTGAGGTAGGGGCAATACTTTTGTCTGCTGTGTGTGTGTGTGTGTGTGTGTGTGTGTGTGTGTGTGTGCTGTAAATCTTTCCTGTTACCTTTGATAAACAGACTACCCTCCCAGTGCTATAAGAAATCGGCCTTACTGATTGTGAACCACACCAACCCAGAAGAATGCGGTCGACCAGAAAAGGCAGACCAGAACCTGACCAACAAAGCCACCGGTTTTCTGAACTGCCCATTGAGTGACCATATCAGGGAAGTGGACAATTACTCCATTCAGTGGTACAAGGTGAGTCCTATGGGGTAAACAGACAGTGCAGTGCAATGGGAGAGTGTTGAGAGGGAACGCCTGACAGCAGGGGTGGACTGGCCATGCCGGATGGGCTGGTACATTTTTAGCCCAATGGGATTGTCTTTTTTTTTTTTTTTTTTACATAATTATAATTATCTGGCTAATAACAAAATTTGTTCACCCAAAGTTCACCCAAATTACAATGACATTGGTTTCCTTACCCTGTAGGCCAGTCTATGGACAAGGTATAACAACAACGTGCTTTGGTTTGGTTTCCCTTGCACTGTTGTCACATGGAAGCGTTTTGGCATTTGTGGCACAAATCTCATTCAAGTCATTTGACTGATATTGGCATTTGTCGCGCATCAGTATGAAAAATGTATGCACTCACTAACTGTAAGTCGCTCTGGATAAGAGCGTCTGCTAAATGACTAAAACGTAAAATGTAATCATGTTCAAATCAATTTTAGATACATTTGGACATGATGTAGTCCCCTGTAGCTCAGTTGGTAGAGCATGGCGCTTGCAACGCCAGGGTTGTGGGTTCGTTCCCCACGGGGGCCAGTATGAAAATGTATGCACTCACTAACTGTAAGTCACTCTGGATAAGAGCGTCTGCTAAATGACTAAAATGTAAAAAATGTCAATGTAATAACGGGGTCCACAGTGACAAAAATGGGCCTTTTGGGGGCCTCAAGGAAAGAAAATGGGCCAATGTCGGGGCCTCAAGGGAAAAATGGTCTGGTGTGTCAGAAATGCCAGGGCGGATTTCTGGTCCCAGTCTGCCCCTGCCTGACAGTGCTGGAAAGCCTGTTTGAACTCTTTCTTTTCAGTCATTCAGTCTGTCTCTATGTATTCTTAATTTCTGTTTAAAACTATAGGAATGTGGGGTTATTACTACTAGTGACTACATTTGAACAATGTTCCATCAGATACGGTATATACTCTTTACATTGTTCATTGCTCTCACACATTGTACTGCATTGAATTGTTCTGAGAGTAGGTCTTCTAAGGTAAGACATTATCACAACTTATCTGTAATTGTGTATTCATTTTGTTTTATTAGCCATATTCCATTACTATGATATTCCATTCCATTACCACTACCTTTCAGTGTGGATTTCTACTTTAAACCTTTCAGGGCTGTGAACCCATTGTGAAAGATGACCCATTGTGGAACAGGTTTAGCTATGTCAATGACAGAGTTACGGAGTTACTCAAAGTAGACGCGGTCATTC
The DNA here is from genome assembly GCF_020615455.1 of Coregonus clupeaformis. Taxonomy (NCBI): domain Eukaryota; kingdom Metazoa; phylum Chordata; class Actinopteri; order Salmoniformes; family Salmonidae; genus Coregonus; species Coregonus clupeaformis. The sequence goes on along the minus strand of NW_025535624.1, from coordinate 61,133 downwards.
CTGAGGACCATGCGTTCTACACCTGCACCATGACCTTTAACTTGGAAGGGCTCAGCGGCAGGATCTCAGAGACCATCAACGGTACGGTGGACGGTGAGTTTTGTTGGCACAGCTCATAAAGGTTGTCCCTAACCACAGATTATTACCATATACCCCCAATCCTTACCACAGCCATTACAGAGATACAGTGCCTTCAGAAAGTATTCACACCAGTTGACTTTCTCCACATCTTGTTGTGTTACATAAGCGGGATTAAAAGGGATTTAATAGTCATTTTTTGTTAACAATCTACACAAAATACCCTGTAATGTCAAAGTGTAAGAAAAAGTCTAACATTAAAAAAAGAAAAAAAATAGAAAAATAGAACACTAATATATCTGATTACATAAGTATTCAACTCCCTGAGTCAATATATGTTAGAATCACCTTTGGCAGAGATTACAGCTGTGAGTATTTCTGGGTAAGTGTCTAAGAGCTTTCCACACCTGGATTGTGCAACATTTCCCCATTATTCTTTTCAAAATTCTTCAAGGTCTGTCAAGTTGGTTGTTGATCATTGCTAGACAACCATTTTCAGGTCTTGCCATAGATTTTCAAGCAGATTTAAGTCTAAACTGTAACTCGGCCACTCAGGAACATTCACTGTATTCTTCGTAAGCAACTTCAGTGTAGATTTGGCCTTGTGTTTAAGGTTATTGACCTGCTGAATGGTGAATTCATCTCCCAGTGCCTGGTGGAAAGCAGACGGAACCAGGTTTTCCTCCCTGGTCTTCGTGGTTGAATCTGTGTTTGAAATTCACTGCTTGACTTAGGGACCTTACATATAATTGTACTGTATGTGTGGGGTACAGACATGAGGTAGTCATTCAAAAATCATTTGAAACACTGTTATTGCACACAGAGTGTCACGATCGTCAAAAGGAGCGGACCAAGGCGCAGCGTGGAATGCGAACATACTTTATTTATATTCACCACACGAACAAAAACAACAAAACGATACGTGAAGTCCTTGGTAACAAACACAAACCAACACGGAACAAGATCCCACAAAACACAACTGCCAAACGGCTGCCTAAGTATGGTTCCCAATCAGAGACAACAAGCAACAGCTGATTCTCGTTGCCTCTGATTGAGAACCACCCCGCCAACACAGAAACACATGAACTAGATACTGAAACAATGAACACAAAACATAGACTCTACACACCCTGGCTCAACATAAAAGAGTCCCTAGAGCCAGGGCGTGACAGTACCCCCCCAAAGGCGCGGACTGCGGCCGCGCCAACATAAACCCGAACAGGGGAGGGCCGGGTGGGCATTCCTCCTCGGAGGCGGATCCGGCTCAGGCGTGACCACCACCCTCTATTAACCCCCCGTAGTGCCCCTGGTCTGGTCCCGCTGGCTGGAGCTGGACTGGACATCGGTGGAGCGGATTGCTTAGGCTCCGGTGTGGAGCAGCTGACCGGTACCTGACCAGGCACCGGTGAAACGGGCACGGGCTGTGCCGGACTGGCGACGCGCACCATAGGCTTGGTGCGGGGAGCAGGAATGGGCCGGACCGGGCTGACGACGCCGCACCCCTGACTTGGTGCGGGGAGCAGGAACGGGCCGGACCGGGCTGACGACGCGCACCCCCTGGCTTGGTGCGGGGAGCAGGAACGGGCCGGACCGGGCTGACGATGCGCACCACAGGCTTGGTGCGGGGAGCAGGAACGGGCCGGGCCAGGCTGATGACGCGCACCACTGACTTGGTGCGGGGAGCAGGAACGGGCCGGGCCGGGCTGGCGACGCGCAACATAGGCAAGTGCGGGGAGCAGGAACAGGCCGGACCGGGCTGGCGACGCGCACCATAGGCTTGGTGCGAGGGGCAGGAACAGGCCGGGCCGGGCTGGCAACGCGCACCATTGGCTTGGTGCGGGGAGCAGGAACGGGCCGGGCCGACGACGCGCACCACTGTCTTGGTGCGGGGATAAGGAACGGGCCGGGCCGGGCTGGCGACGCGCACCACAGTCTTGGTACGAGGGGCAGGAACAGGCCGGACCGGGCTGTGGAGACGGACTGGAGGTCTGTAGCGAAGAGCTGACACAACCCGTCCTGGCTGAATGCCTATCTTAACACACTCTGTGTGAGGCATCAGCACAGGACGTACAGGGCTGTGTACACGTACTGGCACAACAGCACGTGACACTGGCGCAGGATATCCGGGACCGAGGAGGGGTACTGGAGGCCACAAGCGTTGAGCCGGCACACTCCGTCCTGGCTGCATGCCCACCTTAGCACGACACGTGCGTAGTGCTCGCACAGGACGTACCGGACTGTGCCGGACCACTCGCGGCACAGTACGCAGCTCCGCATATCTCGGAACCTGCCCAGTCTCACGCTGCCTAGCCTGAGTACGGGGAGTTGGCTCTGCTCTACCTCTAGGCTCCGCCAACCTCCCTTCCGGCCCCCCAAATCCGGTGGCCTCCTCTCCTAATCCCCAACCTCGACCTGTAGCTGCCTCCAGCAGCCCCGTCGTCCATGCCGTGTGCCCCCCCCCCTAAAAATGTCTTGGGGTTGCCTCTTGCGTGTCCGACGTCGGCCCGGTTGGCGCTGCTGCTCCTCTCTACGGCGCGCCTCCAGCGTCTCCTCCCACGGACGGCGATCCATACCGGCCTGGATCTCCTCCCAAGTCCAGGCTGTCTGCTCCTGGACACGCTGCTTGGTCCTGTTATGGTTCTTCTGTCACGATCGTCAAAAGGAGCGGACCAAGGCGCAGCGTGGAATGCGAACATACTTTATTTATATTCACCACACGAACAAAAACAACAAACGATACGTGAAGTCCTTGGTAACAAACACAAACCAACACGGAACAAGATCCCACAAAACACAACTGCCAAACGGCTGCCTAAGTATGGTTCCCAATCAGAGACAACAAGCAACAGCTGATTCTCATTGCCTCTGATTGAGAACCACCCCGGCCAACACAGAAACACATGAACTAGATACTGAAACAATGAACACAAAACATAGACTCTACACACCCTGGCTCAACATAAAAGAGTCCCTAGAGCCAGGGCGTGACACAGAGTGAGTCCATGCAACTTATAATGTGACTTGTTAATGTCACACCCTGGCTCTGGGACTCTATATGTTGAGCCAGGGTGTGTTCTTTCTGTTGTGTTTATTTCTATGTTGGCCAGAGTGACTCCCAATCAGAGGCAACGAGTGTCAGCTGTCGTTGGTTGTCTCTGATTGGGAACCATATTTAAACTGTCTGTTTTCCCTTTGTGTTTGTGGGTTTTTGTTCCGTGTTGGTCATTGTTACCGTGGACTTCACGAGTCGTTTCTTGTTTTGTTTATTGTGGTCTATTATCACTAAAGATAATAAAGTTGAACCATGTTCGTTCATCACGCTGCGCCTTGGTCTATTCCTTACGACGAACGTGACAGAAAAACCCACCAAGTAAGGACCAAGCAGCGTGTCCCGGGGCAGAACTTGGACTGGACATGGGAGGAAGCGCCGGGAGAGGCCCTGGCGAAAGAGGAGCAGCGGCGTCAGCAGTGTCAACGTCGGACAGGCGAGAGGCAACCCCAGAAAATTTTTAGGGGGGGCACACGGCATGGACGACGGGGCTGACGGAGGCAGAAGAGGGGCGGATTCAGAAGGCCACCAGGTTACGGGTACACCGCCCTGTACGTCCTGTGCGGATGCCTCACACAGAGTGTGTGAGGGTAGGCATTCAGCCAGGACGGGTTGTGGCCGCTCTTCACTCCAGGTCTCCTATCCGTCTCCACAGCCCGGTTCGGCCTGTCCCTGCTCCACGCACCAAGCCTACGGTGTGCGTCGCCAGCCCAGTCCGGCCTGTCCCTGCTCCACGCACCAAGCCTACGGTGTGCGTCGCCAGCCCAGTCCGGCCTGTCCCTGCTCCACGCACCAAGCCTACGGTGTGCGTCGTCAGCCCGGCCCGGCCTGTTCCTGCCACTCGCACCAAGTCTACGGTGCGCGTCGCCAGCCCGGCCCGGCCTGTCCCTGCTCCACGCACCAAGCCTATGGTGCGCATCGTCAGCCCGGCCCGGCCTGTTCCTGCCACTCGCACCAAGTCTACGGTGCGCGTCGCCAGCCCGGCCCGGCCTGTTCCTGCCACTCGCACCAAGCCTACGGTGTGCGTCGCCAGCCCGGCCCGGCCTGTTCCTGCCACTCGCACCAAGTCTACGGTGCGCGTCGCCAGCCCGGCCCGGCCTGTTCCTGCCACTCGCACCAAGCCTACGGTGTGCGTCGCCAGCCCGGCCCGGCCTGTTCCTGCCACTCGCACCAAGCCTACGGTGCGCGTCGCCAGCCCGGCCCGGCCTGTTCCTGCTCCTCGCACCAAACCTACGATGTGCGTCGCCAGCCCGGCCCGACCTGTTCCTGCCCCTCGCACCAAGCCTACGGTGCGAGTCGTCAGCCTGGTCCAGCCCGTTCCTGCTACTCGCACCAAGCCAGGGGTGCGAGTCGTCAGCCTGGTCCAGCCCGTTCCTGCCACTCGCACTCAAGCCAGGGGTGCGAGTCGTCAGCCTGGTCCAGCCCGTTCCTGCCACTCGCACCAAGCCAGGGGTGCGAGTCGTCAGCCTGGTCCAGCCCGTTCCTGCCACTCGCACCAAGCCAGGGGTGCGAGTCGTCAGCCTGGTCCAGCCCGTTCCTGCTACTCGCACCAAGCCAGGGGTGCGAGTCGTCAGCCTGGTAAGGCCCGTCGCTGCTCCACGCACCAAGCCAGGGGTGCGAGTCGTCAGCCCGGTCCGGTCCGTTCCGGCTCCACGCACCAAGCCAGGGGTGCGTATCGTCAGCCCGGTCCGGCCCGTCGCTGCTCCACGCACCAAGCCAGGGGTGCGACTCGTTAGTCCGGTGAGGCCCGTTCCGGCTCCACGCACCAAGCCAGGGGTGTGCATCGTCAGCCCGGTCCGGTCCGTTCCGGCTCCACGCACCAAGCCAGGGGTGCGTATCGTCAGCCCGATCCGGCCCGTTGCTGCTCCACGCACCAAGCCAGGGGTGCGCATCGTCAGCCCGGTCCGGTCAGTTCCTGCCTCACGCACCAAGCCAGGGGTGCGCGTCGTCAGTCCGGCACAACCCGTGCCTGGGTCATCGGTGCCAAATCAGGTACCGCTCAACTGCTCCACAACGGAGCTGAAGCTAGCCGCTCCTGCTACGTCCAGGTCAGTTCCAGCCAGCGGGGCCAGACCGGACCAGGGGCGCTATGGGGGGTTTATTGGAGGGTGGTGGGCAAGCCCGGAGCCAGAACCGCCGCCGGGGAGGAATGCCCACCCAGCCCTCCCCTGTTTTGCTCTTATTGAGGCGCGGTCGCAGTCCGCGCCTTTAGGGGGGGGTACTGTCACACCCGGGCTCTGGTACTCTATATGTTGAGCCAGGGTGTGTGTATTCTATGTGTTATATTTCTATGTTGGGGGTTCTAGTTCGTCTGTTTCTATGTTTGCCTGAGTGACTCCCAATCAGAGGCAACGAGTGTCAGCTGTCGTTGGTTGTCTCTGATTGGGAGCCATATTTAAACTGTATGTTTTTCCCTTTGTGTTTGTGGGTTTTTGTTCTGTGTCGGTCATTGTTACCGTGGACTTCACGAGTCGTTTCTTGTTTTGTTTTTGTTGTCTATTATCACTAAAGATAATAAAGTTAAACATGTTCGTTCATCACGCTGCGCCTTGGTCTATTCCCTACGACGATCGTGACAGTTAAGCAACATTTTACTCCTGAACTTATTTAGGCCTGCCATAACTAAGGCATTGAATACTTCTTGACTCAAGACATTTCATCATTTTTAATTAATTTGTAAACATTTCTAAAAACATTCCACTTTGACATTATGGGGTATTGTGTGTAGGCCATTGATACAAAAATCTAAATTGCATCAATTTCAAATTCAAGCTGTAACACAACAAAACGTGGAAAAAGTCAAGGGTTGTGAATACTTTCTGAAGGCACTGTATATGACCCTGAATCAGAGGTTATGAGTTCATAGAGGCTGCTTTGAAACTTTGCTCTTTGAGAGCTTAGAAAGGGTTGTTTTCTATAGGGTCAGGTGACTGAATATTTCTGTGTCTTTCTATGATGTTTATGAATCATTGTCATAATTTCAGTGCAGTATTGCCTGGAGCCCAAAGTGGTTGAACCTGCCAATGAGATCATCAAAGCAGATCTGGGTGAGTAAACCATTAGAGAACGTGTGTGTGTGTGTGTGTGTGTGTGTGCGCGTGCGTGCGTGAGTTTATTATTTATTTTCATTCATGATCCAAATAAAGAATTCAATGTTTGCCCCCTAGGTTCTTCCTTCAGTAAGATGTGTCGGGTGTTTGTGCCGAGTGTGGGGAATAAATGTTTTACGGATTTGAATTGGATAGCTAGAGAAAACTCAATTTCCAAAATTGTCTCAGAGCGCGTCTTTCAGGAATCACAAAGGTAGGTTGAGACAACACAACAGTATCACAATACACACTGTAAGAATTCTACAAATGTGTTGCTTTTTAACCATTTTCATGTAGACTTGATTGTGTGTTTTGGATCATTGTCTTGCTGCATGACCCAGCTGCGCTTCAGCTTCAGCTCACAGACGGATGGCATGACATTCTCCTGTAGAATTCTCTGATACAGAGCAGAATTCATGGTTCCTTCTATTAAGTCAAGTCGTCCAGGTCCTGAGGCAGCAAAGCATCCCCAAACCATCACAATAACACCACCATGCTTGACTTACAGTATGAGGTTCTTACTGTGTTATGCAGTGTTTGCTTTTCGCCAGACATAATGGGACCCATCTCATCCAAAAAGTTGACTCAAGTTTGCCAAAAAGCACCTGAATCATCAAGACTCTTTGAAGAATGTTCTATGAACAGATGAGTCAAAAGTATAACTTTTTGGACGACATGGGTCCCATTACGTTCTACAGGAGAATGTAAGGCCATCTGTCTGTGAGCTGAAGCTGAAGCACAGCTGGGTCATGCAGCAAGACAATGATCCAAAACACATATTCAAGTTTACTTGAAAATGGTTAAAAAGCAACACATTTGAAGTTTTGTAATTTACTAGTCAAAGTCCAGACCTAATTCCAATTGAGATGTTGTGGTAGGACTTGAAACTAGCAGTTCATGCTTGAAAACCCAAAAATGTTGCATGCAAGAGTGGGCCAAATTCCTCCACAGTGATGTGAGAGACTGATCAACAACTACAGGAAGCATTTGGTTGCAGTCATTGCAGCTAAAGGTGGCACAACCAGTTATTGAGTGTAAGGGGGCAGTTACTTTTTCACACTTGCATAACTTTGTTAATTAAATAAATAAAATAAGTATAATTTTTGGGTTTGTTATTTGTACACTCAGGTTCCTTTATCTAATATTAGGTTTTGGTTGAAGATCTGATAACATTCAGTATAAAAAATATGCAAAAATAGAGAAAATCAGAAAGGAGAAAATACTTTTTCACGGCACTGTATATGCCTGTATTCTGTGTCATCCAGATGGATGTTCTACTGTATAGTATCTAAACTGTTGGTATCGTATCAGGTATACCACTGAGATTAAGATAGGCTCCATATACCTTAATACATAGTGCTTGCTTTGAAACTTTGGAACTTCACAAAATCAAATCAAATCACATTTTATTTGTCACATGCGTCGAATACAACAGGTGTAGACCTTACCGTGAAATGCTTACTTACAAGCCCTTAACCAACAATGCAGTTCAAGAAATAGAGTTAAGAAAATATTTACTAAATAAAATAAAGTAAAAAATCAAATAAAAAGTAACAATAAAATAACAATAACGAGGCTAAATACAGGGTGTACCGGTACCAGGTCAATCAGCGGGGGTACAGGTTAGTCGAAGTAATTTGTACATGTAGGTAGGGGTAAAGTGACTATGCATAGATAATAAACAGCGAGTAGCAGCAGTGTAAAAACAAAGGGAGGGCGGGGTGTCAATGTAGATAGTCCAGGTGGCCATTTGATTAATGTTGACACAAAGGAACTTGAAACTCTCGACCAGCTCCACTACAGCCCTGTCAATATGAATAGGAGCGTGTTTGGCCCTCCTTTTCCTGTAGTCCACGATAGCTCCTTTGTCTTGATCACGTTGAGGGAGAGGTTGTTGTCCTGGCACCACACTGCCAGGTCTCTGACCTCCTCCCTTTAGGCTGTCTCATCGTTGTCGGTGATCATGCCTACCACTGTTGTGTCGTCAGCAAACTTAATGATGGTGTTGGAGTCGTGCTTGGCCACGCAGTCATGGGTGAACAGGGAGTACAGGAGGGGACTAAGCATGCACCCCTGAGGGGCCCCAGTGTTGAGGATCAGCTTGGCAGATGTGTTGTTACCTACCCTTACCACCTGGGGGCGGCCCGTCAGGAAGTCCAAGATCCAGTTGCAGAGGGAGGTGTTTAGTCCCAGGGTCCTTAGCTTAGTGATGAACTTTGTAGGCACTATGGTGTTGAACGCTGAACTGTAGTCAATGAACAGCATTCTCACATAGGTGTTCCTTTTGTCCAGGTGGGAAAGGGCAGTGTGGAGTGCGATTGAGATTGCGTCATCTGTTGATCCATGGGGGCGGTATGCAAATTGGAGTGGGTCTAGGGTTTCCAGGATGATGGTCTTGATGTGAGCCATGACCAGCCTTTCAAAGAACTTCATGGCTACCGACGTGCTACGGGACGGTAGTCATTTAGGCAGGTTACCTTCGCTTTTCTGGGCACAGGGACTATGGTGGTCTGCTTGAAACATGTAGGTGTTACAGACTTGCTCAGGGAAAGGTTGAAAATGTCAGTGAAGACACTTGCCAGTTTGTCCATGCAGGATCTGAGTACACGTCCTGGTAATCCGTCTGGCCCCGCGGCCTTGTGAATGTTGACCTGTTTAAAGGCTACGGAGAGCGTGATCACACAGTCGTCCGGAACAGCTGGTGCTCTCATGCATGCTTCAGTGTTGCTTGCCCCGAAGCGAGCATAAAAGGCATTTAGCCCATCTAATAGGCTCGCGTCACTGGGCAGCTCGCTGCTGGGTTTCCCTTTGTAATCCGTAATAGTTTGCAAGCCCTGCCACATCTGACGAGTATCAGAGCCGGTGTAGTAGGATTCAATCCTAGTCCTGTATTGACGCTTTGCCTGTTTGATGGTTAGTCTGATGGCATAGCGGGATTTCTTCCAGTCTGTGCTAGCAAAACAGTCCTGTAGCGTAGCATCCGCGTCTTCTGATATTGAGCGAGTCACTGGTACTTCCTGCTTTAGTTTTTGCTTGAAAGCAGGAATCAGCAGGATAGAATTATGGTCAGATTTGCCAAATGGAGGGCGAAGGAGAGCTTTGTATGCGTCACTGTGTGTGGAGTAAAAGTGGTCTAGGGTTTTTTTCCCTCTGGTTGCAAATGAGGTAAAATGGATTTAAGTTTGCCTGCATTAAAGTTCCTGGCCACTAGGAGCGCCGCTTCTGTCCTGCCGATGCACGGAAATCCAGCCAACTGTATATTATCCGTGTCGTCGTTCAGCCACGACTTGGTGAAACATAAGCTATTACAGTTTTTAATGTCCCGTTGGTAGGATAGTCTAGAACGGAGCTCATCCAGTTTATTCTCCAGTGATTGCACGTTGGCCAATAGAACAGATGGTAGAGGCGGGTTCCCCACTCGCCGAAAAATTCTCACAAGGCACCCGATCTCCGCCCCCTGTACCTCTGTCTTTTCTTCACACGAATGACGGGATTTGGGCCTGGTCTCGGAGAAACAGTATATCCCTTCTGTAAGACTCATTAAATAAAAAAATCTTTGTGCAGTTTGAGGTGAATAATCACTGTTCTGATATCCAGAAACTATTTTCGGTCATAAGAGACGTTAGCAGCAACATTATGTACAAAAAAGGTTACAAACAATGCAAAAAACCACACAAAATAGCACAGTTGGTTAGGAGCCTGTAAAACGGCACCCATCCCCTCAGGCGCCAATAACAGTGTATGTTATGTTAACTGTTGCCATGATGGTTTGATTGTGCGTTCACAAGGGGGAACTTGTCTGTCTCCCCCCCTCCCTCCCCAAACCAGGGAGTGGAGAGAAGAAGAGAAGAAGGGTGTATGGTTGGAGCGTCATTTTAATTTCTTGATGGTGGAAGAGGAAGACTTTTACATCAACTACACGTGTTTGGTTTCCAGTGACAGAGGCATTTCTTTAGCCTTCTTCATACTACAGCCTACAGGTTAGACAATACTGTCTGAAGGATAACATAAAGGTGTTTCAAAAGAGATCACACACATATTATCCTGTCCCTTTACCCTTGTTTTGATAGTGTATTATAACAACTGCAACCTCACCACTTTTGAAAAAACGGTTATAAATGCTATCTTCTCTCTTTTTCTGCACAGATCCAAACTATCTGCTCCCTATTGGGGTACTACTGACCAGTCTGGTATTGGTGTTTACTGTTAGTGTTGTTATTTACCATCGCTTCAAGATCGACATCGTGCTGTCGCTCAGGAGGATGTTCCCGCTTCTCTACACAAACACAGGTACGCAATGAGAGACACTTTACCGCACATATACTGCGCAAACACACTCATGGAAACATTAATAGAAACATGCCTGAGCGCGCACACGCAGACATGCACACACTCATGCACACACACACACTATCTGCAGACTCATTGCATACTGTGCTTTCACGAAATGGAAACTCGCACTAACATAAATATACATTCCTACACCAGATACAGACAGAAATGCACATACAGCATGTCTCCCCACAAACCCCCAGGCCCACACTTAAACCCACACACACACGCATGTTGCATTGCTTGTGTTAGATTCTGAACAAACTGAGTAAAAACTCAAACGGACAACTAGAAAAAGCTCAAACAAAGTTTATTCACCCACTGGGTCATACAGCTGCAAAGACAAAGATGTTTACACAATCACATATATTTATACCTTCCTACTAGGCGGAGTCAAACCCTTGCATATCTAGACAGCCAATACATCTCTGTTGCTAGTCAGGAACGTATTTGGTTCCTCTCATTGGTGTAGCCTCCTGCTAGAACCTTCATGGGCATGGAAATATACAGTTGAAGTTGGAAGTTTACATACAGTCATTAAAACTTGTTTTTCAACCACTCCACAAATTTCTTTTTAACAAACTATAGTTTTGGCAAGTCGGTTAGGACATCTACTTTGTACATGACACAAGTAATTTTTCCAACAATTGTTTACAGACAGATTATTTCACATATAATTCACAGCAATTCCAGTGGGTCAGAAGTCTACATACACTAAGTTGACTGTGCCTTTAAAGTTGGCTTGCAAGCTGAAGAACACCATCCCAACTGTGAAGCACGGGGGTGGCAGCATCATGCTGTGAGGGTGCTTTGCTGCAGGAGGGACTGGTGCACTTCACAAAGTATATAGCATCATGAGGAAGGAAAATTATGTGGATGTATTGAAGCAACATCTTAAGACATCAGTCAGGAAGTTTAAGCTTGGTCGCAAAAGGGTCTTCCAAATGGACAATGACCCCAAGCATACTTCCAAAGTTGTGGCAAAATGTCTTAAGGACAACAACGTCAAGGTATTGGAGTGGCCACCACAAAGCCCTGACCTCAATCCTATAGAACATTATGGGCAGAACTGAAAAAGCGTGTGCGAGCAAGGAGGCCTCTTACACCAGCTCTGTCAGGAGGAATGGACCAAAAGTCATCCAACTTATTGTGGGAAGCTTGTGGAAGGCTACCCGAAACGTTTGACCCAAGTTAAACAATTTAAAGGCAATGCTACCAAATACTAATTGAGTGTATGTAAACTTCTGACCCACTGGGAATGTGATGAAATAAATAAAAGCTGAATAAATCATTCTCTTTACTATTATTCTGACATTTCACATTCTTAAAATAAAGTGGTGATCCTAACTGACCTAAGACAGGGAATTTTTACTAGGATTAAATGTCAGGAATTGTGAAAAACTGAGTTTAAATGTATTTGGCTAAGGGGTATGTAAACTTCCGACTTCAACTGTATGTGTGTGACAGGACTGACTGTTCCTCCTCACTTCATCTGACCTGACCTCGGGCCGAATTCCTCACTCCTCCCTACTCCACGGCTGTCCTACCTTAGCAGTGACTGAAACCAGACTGTTGCCCTTTGCCTCTCTCCATAGGGTACATGAGATTTAAGAATAACATTTTCCAACAGAATGTAAGCTCTGCACTCCCCTTTCTCACTCAGTAACTTTCCATACACCCGGTTCTAATATGGTAACATGAATAAGTATATTCCAAGTTAGAATCCAACACTTGTTTCCCACTCCCCACCTGACCACAAGTAAAATCAGTAGCAAGTGTAGCAATGTATTGTAGCACATCCCACAGCTATGCAAGCACAGCATTTTCCATGACTCAGAGGAAACAGAGAGGAAGTTTGATACAAGGCACTAAATAGGCCATGTAACCATAAAACACAAGCAACTATGGTGTCATAAATAACCAAGCCTCCTCTGTTAGGCAGGTTTGTGGAGGCTTTTGCTCTAGCCCAGCACTAACACATCTATTTTGTTTTACCTGTCCCTATCCTGCATGTGGCAGACTCTGATGGGAAGTTGTATGATGCGTACGTGGCATACCCCCGTCTGTTTGGGGATGGGGGCGGAGCCTGTGGGGAGGCAGAGATGTTTGCCCTCCACATGTTGCCCCAGGTTCTGGAGGGGAGGTGTGGCTACAGGCTGTTCATACTAGGCCGGGACAGCCTACCAGGGGAAGGTATGACATCTCAGCTCGAGGTTCCAGAAGACTAAGTTAGCCTTGGCATTAGTACATAAGTAGCATGATGATGAAATATGTGAAACCTTTCTGAAATCATAAAGACCTTCAGAAACCATTTCAATGGTAGAACAATGTTTTAATAACAATTTTCCCTACTCCCTGACCCCCTCTTCTCCTCCCTCCTCCCTTTCCCCCTCTTCTCCTCCCTCCTCTCTCCTCCCTTTCCCCCTCTTCTCCTCCCTCCTCCCTTTCCCCCTCTTCTCCTCCCTCCTCCCTCTCTAGCCATAGTAGATGCAGTGGAGGAGAGCATGCTGGCAAGCCGGCGTCTCCTCCTGGTCTACTCTGGCTCTACGTTCTGCAGTGGAAGCCACAGTGACAGCAGCAGTGGTGTCCTGGAGGCCTGGCAGAGCTTCGAGAGGCAGACGGCCATGCACCGTGCCCTGTTGGAGGGCTCCCTTAAGGTGGTCCTTGTGGAGCTGGAGGAGGTCTCCCCACACAGCTGACCCTCTTCCCCGAGTCGGTGCGCCACCTCCGGGAGCGCCAGGGCGCCGTCTGCTGGTGGAAGAGTAGCAGAGGGTTGAGGTGTGGGAGGTGGGGAGAAGAGGAGGAGGTGGAGGAGAAGAGAGGGAGCTGGCTTGTCCCCCTCTCTCCTCACCCTCTCTTTCCTTGTCCTCACGCTTCTGGAAGGAACTGACGTATTATATGCCAGTGAGGGGCACGAGGACGAGGTGACCAGAGAAGAACAGCCTGATGAAGTTGTGATGGGATGGATGGGCTTTGGAGAGGACAGTGTTAGACATAACGAGGAAATCTGTTGAATGAAAGGACTTCTGGTACCTGACTCTCTCAACACATTTTCATGAAAAATTATTGAATCCAGTTATTTATGTGTGACTGATACCGGTGTGGAACAGCTGGTCACTCTTAAAGGATTCTGAATGATTACCTTGCCAATAGGATGATTGAATATTATTGTCTTGCAGACAATTATTTTTTTGTGAGTTTCCTCCTAATACAGGATGTGGTAGGAATCCTAAGGGTCATCATCATCACACCTGTTAATACTTATTTTCTATAACTTTGTGTGAAATCTATTTCTTATTGCAACGGCAAGTAAAATATGCCCTTTGTGTTTTATAGAAACGCAAGGTGTTTAATGTGAATGATGTTTTGCTTACAGCTAATGTTTTTTATACTGTCTATGTTTTCATGTTTTCTATTGTTTTCTAAAAATACATTTTAATCTATTTTAGAATAAGGCTGTAATGTAACGAAATGTGGAAAAAGTCAAGTGATCTGAATACTTTACGAATGTACTGTATGTCATGAGGTCCACCTGGCTACCACAACACACTGTCTTCAGTTGCCACGAAGTTGGAAGCACAGAATCATCTAGAATGTCAATGTATGCTTTAGCGTTAAGATTTCTCTTCACTGGAACTAAGGGGCCTAGCCCGAATCATGAAAAACAGCCCCAGAATATTATTCCTCCTCCACCAAACTTTACAGTTGGACACTATGCATTGGGGCAGGTAGCGTTCGTCTGTCGGACTGCCAGATGGTGAAGCGTGACACATCACTCCAGAGAACACAATTCCACTGCTTCAGAGTCTAATGGAGGTGAGCTTTACACCACTCCAGCCGACTCTTGAAGGTAACAGCGCTAACTGTTGCCCCTAGTGGCCGGTTTCCACGTCATCTCCTGATGTCCTCAGACATGGAGGGACGTCAAATTCTGACTTGTATGACGGGTGACCAGGCTGGATTTATCACCACCTTCAAGAAAAGTAACTTTGAATATGTCAAGATAAGAGAATATTCTGCGTCATTGCCGCAACGGCTATAACTCATCTGGAATTGCTTCTATTTAAAAGAATATGTCTCAACATGTTGTGTTTGGAATTCATCAAATGATAACTGATCATATTATCCAAGTAAATTTGTTTTATATCTCTCCATGTACGTTATCATTAAACTCACTTACTGCACCTGTTTCCTGACTCCCTGCGTCTCCGTTACGGAATTCTGCCTCTACAAATGGAAGCAGCAGGTAATCAAGACATCTCCCAGATGGTAGGTGAACAGGGACGCCTACTTTGCCAACACCACGACCAGCTGGCGCAACTGGGGACGACTATAGATGAGGTCCTCCGCGTTCTTCAACACCTCGACATTACCCAAGGGGCGTCACCTCCAACTAGCGGAGGATTCTCTACCACGAGTCGACCCAGCGAGCTAGCACCCCAGCCCATCCAGCAGTCCTCCCAGGTCAACGATGTCCGATTGTCCCTCCCGGACAAATATGATGGGACTCCATCTAAATGCCGTGGCTTCCTACTCCAGTGCTCCCTCTATTTCGCCCATCAGATGGGAGCCCCCACCACCGATACGTCGAAAGGACCGACAGGGGGAGTGGGCCCGATTCCTCGAGGGGTGCCCCGCCTATGCCGTCAAATCCCTCCTGGGCTCCCGACGTCGTGGGGGTCGGCTCCAGTACCTGGTGGACTGGGAGGGGTACAGTCCAGAGGAGCGGTGTTGGGTCCCGGTGGACGACATTCTAGATCCCAACATCATCAGATATTTCCTTCTTCGCTGTCCGGACCGGCCCGCTCCTCGCCCTCGGGGCCGTCCCCCTGGCTGCCGTCCCCCTGTGGCTGGAACCGCGCGTCAGGGGGGACTTCATCACACCTGGACTTCATCACTACCTTGATTACTCCCCATTTATCTACAGTGGCTTGCGAAAGTATTCACCCTCCTTGGCATTTTTCCTATTTTGTTGCCTTACAATCTGGATGTGATGGGTGATTTGAAGGAGTCAGGCGCAGGAGGGTAAATCACACAATAACAGGATTTATTCCGGAATACAGAGTTACACAGTAAAGCGTCAAAACTGTCCTGTGCGCAAAACAGGTGCACTGGAACCAACAAGGCACATGGGGAAAATAACCTGGCGATACAAAATACAAGGAGCTCCACCGAGCTTCACTATCCTCACAATAAACAATCACACACAAAGACAAGTGGGCAGAGGGAATACTTGTACAGGTACTGATGAGGGGATATGAACCAGTTTTGTGTAAT
Organism: Coregonus clupeaformis; assembly: GCF_020615455.1. NCBI lineage: Eukaryota > Metazoa > Chordata > Actinopteri > Salmoniformes > Salmonidae > Coregonus > Coregonus clupeaformis. The sequence goes on along the minus strand of NW_025535624.1, from coordinate 45,308 downwards.
AAACAAGACAAAACAAATGGAATGATGAGATGAGGAGTGGCAGTGGCTAGAAGGCCGGTGACGACGACGCCGAAGCCTGCCCAAATAAGGAGAGGAGGCAGCCTCGGAGGAAGTCGTGACAGTACCCCCCCCTTGACGCGCAACTCCAGCAGCGCGTCGACACCGGCCTCGGGGACGACCAGGAAGACGCGGAGCAGGGCGAGCCGGATGGCGACGGTGGAAATCCTGCAACAGGGAGGGATCGAGGATATCTCTCACCGGGACCCATCACCGCGCCTCCGGACCGTACCCCTCCCAATCCACAAGGTACTGAAGGCCCCCCACCCGACGCCTCGATTCCAGGATGGAACGGACGGAGTACGCCGGGACCCCCTCGCTGTCCAGAGGGGGCGGAGGGACCTCCCGCACCTCAGACACATGGATTTTAATACGGTAATCTGGAGGGAGTAATGACATACAAGTAACCTCGTTTATTCTCCTCAAGACTTTGAACGGCCCCACAATCCGTGGGCTCAGCTTCTGGCAGGGTAGGCGGAGGGGTAGATTCCGGGTCGAGAGCCATACCAAATCACCCGGTACAAAGACCGGGACCTCACTGCGGTGGCGGTCAGCGTTGGCCTTCTGGCAACGCATGGCGCGTTGGAGGTGGACATGAGCAGCGTTCCACGTCTCCTCCGCGCGCTGAAACCAGTCATCCACCACAGGAGCCTCGGTCTGGCTCTGATGCCACGGTGCCAGAACCGGCTGATAACCTAAAACACATTGAAATGGCATTAGGTTAGTGGAGGAGTGGCGGAGAGAGTTCTGGGCATATTTGGCCCATGGCAAGAACACCGACCATTCCCTGGCCGATCCAGGCAGTAGGACCTACCCACATCCTGGTTCACCCGTTCCACCTGCCCATTAGACTCGGGGTGAAAACCGGAAGTCAGGCTGACTGAGACCCCCAGACGTTCCATGAACGCCTTCCAGACCCTAGATGTGAACTGGGGACCCCGGGTCAGACACTATGTCCTCTGGAAACCCCATAGTGCCGATAGACGTGTGTAAACAGTGCCTCCGCAGTCTGCAGGGCCGTGGGGAGACCGGGCAGCAGATGGAGGTGGCAGGCTTTGGAAAAGCGGTCCACAACGACCAGGATGGTGGTGTTAACTTAACAGAGGGGAAGATCAGTAAGGAAGTCAATACACAAGTGTAACCATGGCCGTTGTGGAACTGGTAAGGGCTGTAACTTACCTGCTGGGAGGTGCCTAGGTGCCTTACTCTGGGCGCACACTGAGCAGGAGGAGACATACACCATCACGTCCTTAGCCAAGGTAGGCTACCAGTACTTTCCGTTCAGACAGCGCACTGTATGACCGATACCTGGGTGACCAGAGGAGGGGGTAGTGTGTGCCCAATAGATCAGACGGTCACGGACAAGAGAAGGCACGTACTGCAACCCAGCTGGACACTGAGGTGGAGATGGCTCTGTGTGTAATGCCCGCTCTATGTCCGCGTCCATCACCTATACTACCGGCGCCACAATACAGGAGGCCGGGAGTATGGGGGTGTTGTCTATGGGCCTCTCCTCTGTGTCGTACAGCCGTGACAGTGCGTCTGCCTTCACGTTCTTCGTACCCGGAATGTATGATAGAGTCAAATCAAACCGGGTGAAGAATAGGGCCCACCTGGCCTGGCGAGGATTCAGCCTCCTCGCTGCCCAGATGTACTCCAGGTTATGGTGGTCCATCCAGACGAGGAAAGGGATGTTTCGCTCCCCTTGAGCCAGTGCCTCCAACGTTCAGGGCTCGGACAACAGCGAACAGCTCCCGATCACCAACGTCGTAGTTCTGCTCCGCCGGGCTGAGCTTCTTGGAGAAGAAGGCATAGGGGTGGAGCTTGGGTGGCGTGCCCGAGCGTTGAGATAGGACAGCGCCTATCCCAACCTCGGACGCATCCACCTCCACTACCAACGTTAGTGATGGTTCGGGATGGGCCAGTACCGGGGCTGAGGTGAACAGAACCCTCAGGTTACTGAAGGCCCTGTCAGCCTCAGCAGACCAGCGGAGTCGGGACGGCCCACCCTTCAACAGAGATGTAATGGGAGCTGCGACTTTGCCAAAGCCCCGGATAAACCTCCGATAGTAGTTGGCAAAGCCAATAAAGCGCTGCACCTCCTTAACCGTGGTTGGAGTCTGCCAAATACGCCCGGCTGAAATGCGATCTCCCTCCATCTCCACACCTGAGGTGGTAATGCAGTATCCGATAAAGGAGACGGACTGTTGGAAAAACAGACACTGTTCTGCCTTGGCATAAAGGTCATGTTCCAACAGTCGGGCCAGCACTTTGCGAACCAGGGACACATGTTCGCTGCGCGTAGCGGAATACACCAGAATGTCATTGATGTAGACCACTACACCACGACCAAGCATGTCCTGAAACACCTCGTTCACAAAGGACTGGAAGACAAATGGAGCATTCATCAAACCGTACGGCATCACCAGGTATTCGTAATGCCCCGTGGTTGTGCTGAATGCTGTCTTCCACTCGTCCCCCTCTCGGACACACACCAGGTTGTACGCACTCCGGAGATCTAATTTTATGAAGAAACGTGCCCCATGCATTGACTCGATCATAGATGGAATGAGGGGTAGAGGATAACTATGAAGTATAGTCCCCTTGTTCAGTGCTCGGTAATCAAGGCAAGGGCGCAGACCTCCGTCTTTCTTCTTCACAAAAAATAAACTTGAGGCGGGCGAAGTGGAGGGACGTATGAACCCCTGACGCAGGGACTCGGAGACGTATGTCTCCATCGCCTCCGTTTCAGACTTCGACAGGGGATACACATGACTCCTGGGAGGCACAGCGTCTACCCGGAGGTTTACCGCGCAATCCCCCGCCCGATGAGGTGGTAATTTGGTCGCCTGCGTTTTGGAAAATGGGTACGCCAAATCGAGGTATTCGGGGGGGAATGCGCACGGTGGAGGTAGTGTCTGGACTGTCCACCGTGGTTGCACCAATGGAAACACCTAGACACCTACCCTGACACTCTCACGCCCACCACGTGAGAACCCTCTGCAGCCATGAAAAGGTGGGGTTGTGTAGTACTAACCAGGGAAGACCTAACACAACAGGGAAATCAGGAGACTCAATAATAAAAAAGGTGACTTGCTCGCTATGGGTCTTGTGCGTAACCATAGTGACTGGTGCTGTAACTTCCCTAACGAACCCGGACCCTAGTGGTCGACTGTCAAGTGCTCTGATGGGGAGTGGAATGGATAGGGGAACCAATGTAATGCCTAGACTATGTGCAAATGACCTGTCCATAAAGTTCCCAGCTGCGCCTGAATCGACCAGCGCCTTACACTGGGGAACTACAATGTAATCAGGAAAGTGCATGGGTAGGGTAGAGTGTGCAGCAGAGGGCTCTGAACGAGTGTGGGTGTTCGATACCTGGGGTGACGCGAGAGTGCCCTGCCTGCCGCCTCAAGACCCAAAAGAAAGCCCACGACAGCGTGCAGGAGAAAGTCCTCTCGTTCCACTAGAGGGACACTGGGGCTGTCGTCCTCCGCTTTCCCGGATCGCCGCTCCACCCAGCTCCATCAGCTCGTGATCCGGGTTGGGGGGGTGGAACGGGCAGGCCCCTTCCAGGACGTCCTCTAGCAGCCAGCAGGTTGTCCAACCGGATGGCCATGTCCACCAGTTGATTAAAGGACAACATGGTGTCCCGGCAGGCTAGCTCCCTTCGGACATCCTCTCGTAGATGGCACCAGAAGTGGTCAATGAGGGCCTGCTCGTTCCACCCAGGCCCAGCCGGGGTCCTGCGCGGTCCTTGTCCCCTGCCTCAGGTGGACCAGCCGCTTGCCCGCCTCACTACCTTCGGGCGGGTGATCGAAGACGGACCGAAAGAGGCGAGTGAACTCCCCGTAGTTGTCCAACGCGGCTCCTCTTTCACTCCAGACTGCATTGGCCCACTCCAGGGCTTTCCCCTAGAGGCAGGAGACGAGGGCAGACACCTTCTCCCGCTCCGATGGGGCCGGGATGATGGTAGAATAATATAGCTCCAGTTGTAGGAGGAGTCCCTGGCAGCTGTCCCGTCTAAATCCCGTGGTCGGAATATATGGATCCCTCTGGGTGCTGGGATGTGGGTGGCTGGATCTGATACAAAATACAAGGAGTACCACGAGCTTCACTATCCTCACAATAAACAATCACACACAAAGACAAGGGGGCAGAGGGAACACTTATACAGGTACTGATGAGGGGATATGAACCAGGTGTGTGTAATAAACAAGAAAAAAAATAGAATGATGAGATGAGGAGCGGCAGTGGCTAGAAGGCTGGTGACGACGAACACCGAAGCCTGCCCGAACAAAGAGAGGAGGCAGCCTCGGATGAAGTCGTGACACTGGAATTAAAATGGATTTTTGGGGGGTTTGTATCATTTGATTTACACAACATGCCTACCACTTTGAAGATGCAAAAATATTTTTTCTTGTGAAATGAACAAGAAAGAAGAAAAAAAAACGGAAAACTTGAGCGTGCATAACTATTCACCCCCCCCAAAGTCAATACTTTGTAGAGCCACCTTTTGCAGCAATTACAGCTGCAAGTCTCTTGGGGTATGTCTCTATAAGCTTGGCACATCTAGCCACTGGGAGCTTTGCCCATTCTTCAAGGCAAAACTGCTCCAGATCCTTCAAGTTGGATGGGTTCCACTGGTGTACAGCAATCTTTAAGTCATACCACAGATTCTCAATTGGATTGAGGTCTGGGCTTTGACTAGGCCATTCCAAGACATTTAAATGTTTGCCCTTAAACCACTCGAGTGTTGCTTTAGCAGTATGCTTAGGGTCATTGTCCTCCTGGAATGTGAACCTCCATCCCAGTCTCAAATCTCTAGAAGACTGAAACAGGTTTCCCTCAAGAATGTCCCTGTATTTAGCGCCATCCATCATTCCTTCAATTCTGACCAGTTTCCAAGTCCCTGCCGAAGAAAAACATCCCCACAGCATGATGCTGCCACCACCATGCTTCACTGTGGGGATGGTGTTCTTGGGGTGATGAGAGGTGGTTGGTTTGCGCCTGACATAGCGTTTTCCTTGATGGCCAAAGAGCTCAATTTTAGTCTCATCTGACCAGAGTACCTCCCGAGTGGCGCAGTACCTCCCGAGTGGCGCAGTGGTCTAAGGCACTGCATCGCAGTGCTAGCTGTGCCACTAGAGATCCTGGTTCGAATCCAGGCTCTGTCGTAGCCGGCCGTGACCATGAGACCCATGGGGAGGTGCACAATTGGCCCAGCGTCGTCCAGGGTAGGGGAGGGAATGGCCGGCAGGGATGTAGCTCAGTTGGTAGAGCATGGCGTTTGCAATGCCAGAGTTGTGGGTTCGATTCCAACGGTGGGCCAGTATGAAAAAAATAAATAAAAAATAATGTTTGCACTCACTAACTGTAAGTCGCTCTGGATAAGAGCGTCTGCTAAATGACTAAAATGTAAATGTAATGTTTGGGGAGTCTCCCACATGCCTTTTGGCGAACACCAAACATGTTTGCTTATTTTTTTCTTTAAGCAATGGCTTTTTTCTGGCCACTCTTCTGTAAAGCCCAGCTCTGTGAAGTATACGGCTTAAAGTGGTCCTATGGACAGATACTCCAATCTCCACTGTGGAGCTTTGCAGCTCCTTCAGGGTTATCTTTGGTATCTTTGTTGCCTCTCTGATTAATGCCCTCCTTGCCTGGTCCGTGAGTTTTGGTTAGTGGTGTTGCAGACTCTGGGGCCTTTCAGAATAGGTGTATATATACTGAGATCATGTGACAGATCATGTGACACTTAGATTGCACGCAGGTGGACTTTATTTAACTAATTATGTGACTTCTGAAGGTAATTTGTTGCACCAGATCTTATTTAGGGGCTTAATAGCAAAGGGGGTGAATACATATGCACGCACCACTTTTCCGTTATTTATTTTTAGAATTTTCTGAAAGAAGTTCTTTTTTTCATTTCACTTCACCAATTTGGACTATTTTGTGTGTAATACCTTGCTAAAACCAAGTATAGAGTTTATTTGTTATAATTCATTGGTATTAGATTTAAAAGGTGATCGAATAGCTCCTGATTTGTAATGTCATTAATGCATTTCTTTTGAAGCAATGTTTAAAAAAAAAAAATTAAGTTTAAATTTCCCACGTATCTCGTTAAAGTTTTGACCAATGAGGTAACTTGTTAAGTTGTGGCCAATGGGAGAGTGGACTGGTTGCTGGGAAAGAGAAGAGAGGGAAAGGTTGAAAGGAGAGAGAGGAGAGACGTTAGTGGGGTTGGTGAAGGAAAAATGACCCAAGGAAACGATAGAGAAAACAAAACCATACCTACAGAGTTTGTTTTAAAGGGAAATCCTGATTTTATTTCTATAAGAGAGTGTTTATTAGTTCGTTAAGAAAGACCTAGTAGAGACTGAAGCTGCCGTCACATTGTGGAGACATTCGACATCCTAGAGGTTAGCCTAGCATCGTTCAAGACTTGGAGAGAATTGCTTGTGACGATCAGTTCGGGTTTCAAACGGATGTCTGTTGCTGCTACGGATTACTGGCTGCATTGATAGCTGTGTTCGCTGTGGATCTTGTGAGGACACCTGCACGGAACTACTATATTTTGCTGAGGCATTATCTACAAGTAGTGAGTAACTACAAATGTGTGGTGGACTTCGGGACTTTATGTATGTCGTCATTTTTTTGAGCTCCAACGCGCGCCCAGGGTTTAAGCAAGCTTGCAAATAATTTGGACATGGGTTGTGGAAAAATCATTGGGGTTTATAATTTGTATTTCTTTTGATGTGATACATTGAACATTTGATTAATATAGATCTTGAACCTTGTGTCTGTTGTATTGGTGGAGTCATTTACTGTTTCAGTTTCATTTAATGCATGGGAAAGCATATCCTTATACCAATAACCAAGTCTATAATCATTCTATCTGAAGTTAATACCCTATTTGTCATTCACCCTAGCAAGTTTACAATAGGGATTCTTATTGGAGATGTCCTTCTCACCTAATATCCCATGCTGTTCAGATATTCTAAATAAGGTAATATCTTGAGAGTCAAATTCGAGCCTGGTGAGAGGGTTACATGTGTATTACATTTGACATTTTAGTCATTTAGCAGACACTCTTATCCAGAGCGATTTACAGTTAGTGAGTGCATACATTTTTAAAAAATCATACTGTCCCCCCGTGGGAATCGAACCCACAACCCTGGCGTTGCAAACGCCATGCTCTACCAACTGAGCTACATCCCTGCCGGCCATTCCCTCCCCTACCCTGGACGAAGCTGGGCCAATTGTGCGCCGCCCCATGGGTCTCCCGGTCACGGCCGGCTACGACAGAGCCTGGATTCGAACCAGGATCTCTAGTGGCACAGCCTTAGACCACGACAGCCTTATGTCCATTACATGAAATCCAAATAAAAATCCATTTAAATTACAGGTTGTAATGCAACAAAATAGGAAAAACGGCAAGGGGGATAAATACTTTTGCAAAGCACTGTAGCACTCATCGGGTCAGGCAGTATTGGTTATGTTTTCTTGTCCATACGCTTCCCTTGTTTTCGATCTGTCCATGTTCTTAATCATGAAACTCACTACTGCACCTGCTTCCTCTCCCTGCGTCTCCGTTACATAAATCCATGTCTTGTTGAATAAAATGGCCACAGTCAATACCAGTTTATGGTTCCTGACAAAAGTAGAACATTATTTATGTAAATTCAAGTTTCTTTCAAGAAACAAACAAAAAAAAAAAGTGCCAGTAGTTGCAGAACCACCCATATACAAACTTTATTTGTGTAGTGTAAGGTTCTGTATTTATTTTCTTAGTCAACCTTGTGTTCTTGAATGTAGCCATGTTTCTCTGTGTTCTTGAACGTAGCCCTGTCTTTCATTTTTGTTCATTGATTTCACCTGTGTTTGTTACTCACCTGGTCTCATTAGCTCCTTATTTAGTTCAGTTCATTCTGTTTGTGCCTTGTGAGGTATTGTTCATTTTGACTCTACTAAACCTTTTCTTAGTTCGTTTGTGACTAGGGGTGGGCGATATGAGCTAAAATTCATATCACGATATTTTCCACTGTCCAGACGATATCGATATGATATCACGATATATGACGTAAAAAAATATGAATCACATTTTAATATCCCTTCTTGGTTAAATTATATTAGTTAAGGAAAAATATGTATTTGAACCTTATATAACCAGAAAGAGTGAGGCATTGGACCGTATGGACCTGAAAAGTTTTTATTTGTATTGTGCAAACATGCATTCCGTAAACATGAGGTAGGTAGGCCTATATATATATATATATATATATATAAATTAGATATTAAGTAAAATTAAATAAAAAATAACAGGAGATAAAGAAAATAAGGTAATTACAAATTCAAATACGTGTGTTTGTTTTGGCTACGGTCCGTAGATATGTAAAAAAACTAACCGTTTGAAACTAAACCTTTCAAGCCTCAACCATCAATTATCAACAATATCAACAAATCTTCACTAGAACTTTCTTCACAAGTTCCGTGCAGGAATACCAGCATGTTGACTGTTTCTGGCTTTAGTGCTGCCCTGTGACATGTCACCACATTGCCCCCAGTGCTGAATGCCCTCTCAGAGGGGGCACTTGTGGCAGGGATGCATAAGTATTTCTTTGCCAGACAACTCACACGTGGAAAATTAGATCCGTGAAATCGCCACCACTCCAAAGGATCAGACTCGCTGTCTGCTGCCGTTGCCAGAATGTAGCTATTCAGCTCTTGCTCAATGATCTGCCTCTCTGAACATGAGGCAGGTGCACTGCTGGTCTGCTTAAAGAAGCTCCCAAGGCTCTTCTTGGGCTTCTTGCCTGATTGATGAGCAGTGGAAGCTTCTTTCTCCCTGTCAGTGTGATCCTCTGCAAGAGACGATTTTCCCAGGGCTGTGTTCTCCACCAGGAGGGCTTCGGTCTCTGAGGCAGCTCTCACCTTAAAAAATGAAAATAATTAAACTTTATTTGTATAGCACCTTTCATACATAAAATGCAGCCCAAAGTGCTTTACATTTGAAGCAATAAAACAAGAACAAATGAATAAATACCTTAATGTCCTCCAGTTTCTCAGCGGACATGTACCTGGTCTTGAACCTTGGATCTAGAAAGGTAGCCATGGAGAGCAGCTCATCTGTTGCAGGGTCAGTGTACTTGTTATTCAAGTAATCAAGAACCTTGATCTTGATCTCTTTGGTCAGTTCTGTATCGTCCTTGCTCAGATTTAGAACCTCTGCATTTAACAGATTGATGACAGGCTTCAGGCTGCTGTGACTGATTCCAAGACCTGGATGTCTTGCCAGGTAGGTACAAGGTGCCGTGTCTTTTTGTCCCCTGCCAGGACCTGTGTAATGGCCTTTTCCTGCTCCAGGACTCTTTCCATCATTTTCAGACGAGATCCCCACCTTGTCGGAGATTCTGTGATGAGCTTGTGCAGGGGCAGGCTTAGTTCATTCTGTGCTGTCATCAGGGCCTTCTGCTTTTTCCAGCTGTATGAGAACGTGCTAACCACCTTTTTGCAAACCCCTGTGGCCCGGGAAATCGCACACCCCTGTGGCCCGGGAGCGTTTTGGACACTCCTCTCTGGAAATTGGGAATAAGAAATCAAAATAATAGGGTGAAAAATAATCGAATCACAATACAATAATAATTAATAATAATGCATTTTTATATAGAAATCACAATACAATATAACTTTTAATCTTTGTTTGAGGATTTACGGCATTTACATTCAACTGTTACACATTTTACAAATCTGATGTGCTTAGATTTAGCCTACGGTACATGGCTGATGTGAGCTGTATTTTTTTCTTAATAATAAGCATCATACAGGGTAGGCCTAGGCTACAGTCCTGAAACTTACCAATAGCATTGTGCAGCCTGTGTCCGAAACATCCAAGGTTTGCCCACTTGTTCAGCTGCAATGCCTTGATCATGTTCGATCCGCTGTCGGTCGTCATACAAACTTGACGCGACTCTTTTAATCCCCAGGACGACAGTATGTCCCTCAGCCCACCTGCAATTATTTCCCCGGTGTGGTCGTCTGGGAAATAAGACGTCTGTAGGCACTTACTTTTCAGTTTCCAGTCACCGTCTATGTAATGGATTGTGAGGCTTATATAAGGTTCTGTGGTACGACTTGACCATAGATCGGCAGTAGTGGAGAAGAATGGAATGTTATTTATCTCACTGTAAACTCTGTCCCAGCATTCTGTGTAAAGCTGTGGCAGGCATTTTTGGCTAAAATATTTGCGGCTCGGGATCTCATATCTTGGGTCCAGAGTTTGAATCAACTTTCTGAACCCCTCTTTCTCCACAGTTTGAATCGGTACCATGTCCTTCGCTATGTGATTTGTAATCGCAGCTGTGATGTCTATCCATTTTTTGCTCGTCTTCTCATAGCAAGTACCGGCAGCAAATGATGATATAATTGATTGTTGAGTGCGAGTCTGGCTTGTCTTCGGGCGAGCTCCTGGGCTTACTGTCTCACGCATTCTGGTGCATTGTTCATACTCACGGACATGTATGTTTTTTAAGTGATTGAACAGGTTGGTCGTGTTTCCACCTTTTGCTAAGACAACACGACGACACAACTTGCATAGGGTAGTGTTTTGGTCGGGGGTCGGAGATTTTAAAGCCAAACCAGTTCCAAACAACAGAGGTGCCCCCTTTCTTCTTAACCAATTTATCCTCCTGCTCTTGAGCAACATCAATTTCTGTGTTTTCGCTCATCCTGGATTGTAAAGTTTTCCCCCAATAGTTAACCTGCCTCCTAACTGCAGCTGCCTGCACACTTCTTTGTTGCTAGCACTACATGCGTGCAACAAGTGCATGCGACGTGCGCTCATAAAAATAGGTCAACATATTAACATACATTCTTTTATTCGTAAGAACCAAGAAAGGTTGGATAAAAAAAAAAAAAAAAAAGATGTAGCTACTTAGTACTATCACTCAGTTGAAATTTGGAACAAAAAAATATTGATGCAAAATTCGAATTTATGAATTCTGAATAAATCGCGGTATCCATGATATTGCTAAATCCATATCATGGCGCGGCACAATACCGGTTTTTACTACATACACAAAAAAAAAAAATGTATGCACGCATGACTGTAAGTCGCTTTGGATAAAAGCGTCTGCTAAATGGCATATTATTATTATTATTATTATTATTATTATTATTATTATTATTATTATTACTATCAAACCGGTATATCGCCCACTCCTATTTGTGACAACCAGTTATAGCCTTCAGTCCTAGTTTTGGATTCTCCTGCCTGTTAGCCTACCTGTGTATGACCATTGCCTGCCTGTGAACACGATTCCTGCCTTTTGTGAAGGCGAAATAAACACCTGCCGCGCTCTGCGCGTGAATCTACACCCTTTTTCTCCCTGACTATTCATTACAGAATACTTCACCAAAAAATTGAACGGATTCAGCGGAGCTACAGCAGCGCCTAACCCAGCAAGAGGAATGTATGGAGGAAATCTGCCATCTTCTCCATCAGCCTATCCCTACTCTTCCGATGCCAGGTATCGTAACCCATAGCCCTCCTTCATTCATATCCATGCCTGGAAAGTATGACGGTTCACCTGGGAAATGTCAGGGATTTCTGATGCAATGCAGCAAATACATTGAGCACAACCCCACTAACTTTGCCACCGACAAGAGCAGGGTGGATTTTGTGTCTCTGCTCACAGGCAAAGCCCTGGATTGGGCCACCGCCATATGGACTGCCAACAGCACAGAACTCAGATCCGAGACCCATTTCCACACCCTCTTCAAAGAGGTATTCGATCACGCTCCTTCCAGGAGACCTCCTCATAGAACTTCAACAAGGACTCAATTCAGCTGCCGAGTATACCCTCGAGTTCCGCACCATGGCTGCAGGGAGTGGATGGAGTGAGGCTGCTTTACTTACGTCTACCGAAGAGGGCTCAACAGGGAACTTCAGGCGGAGTTGGCCTGTAGAGGTGACCTTCAGGATTTAAATCAATACATTCGTATCTCCATCGACCACCTCGTCGCCGACCGTCGAAGAACTCTGACACCCAGGAACCTGAAACCTTCTCTTTCCATGGTTCCGTCATCCCGTTCCAGTCTTCCAGAGCCCATGCAGTTGGGCCATGCTCCTCTCCCCGCGTATCAAACGTCAAAGGCGGATCCAAGAAGGGCTCTGCCTATACTGTGGAGGGAAAGATAATCTACTCAGCCATTGCCCTGTTCGCCCCACGGAGAGATGATAAGGGTCCCTCCGCTGCCATGCAGGTAGGCGTGTCCTTATTTCTAAATATCTCCCAGAAGCAATTCTCCATCCCAGTGTTGATAACCGCAAAGGGGGTTACTAAGTACGTAGAGGGCTTGATAGATTCGGGCGCAGCAGGTAATTTTATTGATCACCAGCTAGTACAAGAGCTTGACATTGATCTTACACCTGTCACCCCTCTCTTAAGGATTAACGCCCTGGACGGGCAGCCATTGGGCACGGGCTTCATTACGCACCTGACACAGAGCGTCACCCTCCAGATTGGAGTCTTCCACACCGAAACCATTCAACTCATGGAACTATCATTCCCCAAACAGCCACTCATCCTCGGACACCCCTGGCTTTGCCGTCACGACACTGCTATCTCGTGGTGACAAGGTGAACTACTGTCCTGGTCTTCTACCTGCATCACCAGTTGTCTCAGCCTACCCTGCAGAAACACCACCATTGAGGACTCTGCAGTGCCACCCACTATACCATCTGAATACGCCCAGTACAGCAATGTCTTCAGCAAAATCAAGGCCTCCACTCTGCCACCACATCGCCCAGTGGACTGTGCTATTGACTTACTCCCTGGAGTGTCCCCACCGAACGGGCCATGTTTACCCCCTATCTATCCCGGAAAATGAGGCAATGGAGAACTACATTGATGAAGCACTCGAAAATGGTTTAATTCGTCCTTCTTCCCCGGCTGCGTCCAGCTTCTTCTTCGTTGGAAAAAAGGACGGTGGTCTCCGTCCATGTATTGATTACCGTTCCCTGAATGACGTCACGGTCAAGAACCGTTTCCCTCTTCCTTTGATCCCAGCGACCCTTGAACAAGTGGGCCACGCCAACATCTATACAACATCTTTTCCAGGATATGATCAACCGCTTTCTCATCGTCTACATTGATTACATCCTGATTTACTCCCACTCCCTGAAGGAACACATACAGCATGTACAAAAGGTTCTTCAACGGCTCCTTGACCATAACCTTTATGTGAATTCTGAAAAGAGCACCTTCCATGTAAACTTCCTCGGTTTCGTACTGACACCTGGAGGGGTCCGCATGGATGAGAACAAAGTCACCGCTGTCAATAACTGGCCCAAACCCACCACTGTTAAGGGACTCCAACGTTTCATTGGGTTCTCCAACTTCTATCGCCAGTTCATTTGGAACTTCAGTTCTACTGCCGCTCCCCTCACTGCCCTTACTAGCCAAAAGACCCGGACTCTTCAAACGACTGATACCGCCCTGACTGCTTTCAACAACTTGAAATGCCTCTTCACCTCAGCTCCTCTCCTTCGCCAACATGATCCGACCCTTCCTTTCACCCTGGAGGTGGATGCCTCCAAAGTAGTAGGAGCCATACTCTCTCAGTGGGTGGCAACACCCTCCCAAATCACATCCCAGTGCCTTCTTCTCCAGGAAGTTATCCGCCGCTGAGAGGAATTACGATTTGGGGAACAGAACTCCTCGCCATCAAGCTGGCCCTCGAGGAATGGCGCCACTGGTTGTAGGGCGCACAACATCCTAAACAGATCATCATTATCTGGAATATATCAAACGGGCCAAGAGGTTAAACTCCAGACAAGCCAGCTGGGCTCTCTTCACAAGCTTCCATTTTCATGTTACTTACATCCCTGGAAAGAAAAACGTAAAAGCTGATGCTCTCTCCCGCCAGTTTGACCTTCCGACCAGTAACTCAGACCCTACACCCATTTTTCCATCCTCTTGCATTATGGAACCGGTACAGTGGGAGGTTCACTCTGCTATACAAGAAGCCCTAACCTCAGACCCGGCTCCTCCTGAGACACCAGCTGGGAATACTTACGTACCAGCAGCTGTTAGACCCCAACTGATGCAATGGTGTCACACGTCCTTGGGGTCAGGACATCCGGGCATTACATTAACCACCGAACTTCTAGCCCGTAAGTTCTGGTGGTCCTCACTGGCATCCGACGTAAGGGATTACGTACTCTCCTGTCCAGTCTGCGCCCAAACCAAAAGCCCTCGTCATCTCCCTGGTAAGCTTCAACCTTTTATAGCTGTTGACTTCATCACAGACCTTCCTGAATCCTCTGGTAACACCACCATCCTTGTCATAGTAGACCGTTTTTCAAAAATGTGTCTGGTTCCTCTTCCTCATTTACCTAACACCATGGAATTGGCTGAGTGTATGTTCCAGCAGGTGTTCCGTCTGTATGGGATTCTGGAGGACATAGTTTCTGACCGCGGGTCCCAGTTTGTCTCCCGGGTGTGGCGAGCCTTCTGTGACCGACTGGGGATCGCCCTCAGCCTCTCCTCCGGGTACCATCCCCAGAACAACGGGCAGACGGGACGCCTGAACCAAGAAATAGGGAAGTACCTCCGCCAACAATGTTCTGCCTCTCCACACGACTGGAGTCAGTATATGAATACGCAGTCATCCGCATACATAGACACACTGGCTTTACTCAAAGCCAGTGGCATGTCGTTAGTAAAGATGGAAAAAAGCAAGGGGTCTAGACAGCTGCCCTGGGGAATTCCTGATCCTACCTGGATTTTGTTTGAAAGGCTTCCATTAAAGAACACCCTCCTGTGTTCTGTCGTCCCCACAGTGACTGTACGTACATACGCCAATCAGAAGCCATGGATTACAGGCAACATCCGCACTGAGCTAAAGGGTAGAGCAGCCGCTTTCAAGGAGTAGAACTCTAACCCGGAAGCTTATAAGAAATCCCGCTATGCCCTCCACTACAAAGGGATGCACAGCCGCGAGCTGCCCAGTGACACGAGCCTACCAGACGAGCTAAATCACTTCTATGCTCGCTTCGAGGCAAGCAACACTGAAACATGCATGAGAGCATCAGCTGTTCCGAATGACTGTGTGATCACGCTCTCCATAGCCGATGTGAGTAATACCTTTTAAACTGGTCAACATTCACAAGGCCGCAGGGCCAGACGGATTACCAGGACGTGTACTCCGAGCATGCGCTGACCAACTGGCAAGTGTCTTCACTGACATTTTCAACCTCTCCCTGTCTGAGTCTGTAATACCAACATGTTTCAAGCAGACCACCATAGTCCCTGTGCCCAAGAACACTAACGTAACCTGCCTAAATGACTACCGACCCATAGCACTCACGTCTGTAGCCATGAAGTGCTTTGAAAGGCTGGTCATGGCGCACATCATCACCATTATTCCAGAAACCCTAGACCCACTCCAATTTGCATACCGCCCCAACAGATCCACAGATGATGCAATCTCTATTGCGCTCCACACTGCCCTTTCACACCTGGACAAAAGGAACACCTATGTGCGAATGCTATTCATTGACTACAGTTCAGCGTTCAACACTATAGTGCCCTCAAAGCTCATCACTAAGCTAAGGACCCTGGGACTAAACACTTCCCTCTGCAACTGGATCCTGGACTTCCTGACGGGCCGACCCCAGGTGGTAAGGGTAGGTAACAACACATCGCTGATCCTCAACACGGGGGTCCCTCAGGAGTGCGTGCTCAGTCCCCTCCTGTACTCCCTGTTCACTCATGACTGAATGGCCAGGCAAGACTCCAACACCATCATTAAGTTTGCCGATGACACAACAGTGGTAGGCCTGATCACCGACAACGACGAGACAGCCTATAGGGAGGAGGTCAGAGACCTGGCCGTGTGGTGCCAGGACAACAACCTCTCCCTCAATTTGATCAAGAAAAAGGAGATGACTGTGGACTGTTGTCATATGCTCTAATGTCAACTGTTACACAGTCTGCATGACAACTTATGTCATATGTTATTACATGCTACAAATAACCAGATGTTATAAAATTTTATGTCATTTACCAACCTCTGTGTCACATTATTTAATTAAATAATGAGCGCCATAACCATGTCATATGGCTTTACAAAGTGTGCACAGACACCTTCAGTATAGTGACATTAATTTGAGGTGTAATGAAACAGTTACTGGATGAATGTGCTTATACCACAGGATGAGTTGAGTATCATAAAATGGTACCATACAAATGATCTCCAAGAAACATGGGCAAATGGGAGCACAGATGTAGGCCTACTAAGGATATATGTTTTTCAAGGAGACTGCTCTGAGTTGTAGCTACAAATTGGACCACATCGAGATATAATAAAGCACACATTATAATACCAACATCTAACTTAATAATCCATCCTCTTTCTCTCCGTTTGTTGGCACCATTCATTTTTAATCTTAGTGAACACCTTTCTCTATCTTTATCTTTCTGTCACTTTGTTTTAATCTCTCTATCAGTGTGTTTTGATGTGGTGGTTGTGCTGAGAAGTAGAGAGATCATTTCCTGTATCGCACAAGCAGTCATTATGGTCGACTCAACATCAATCCGATTCTGGCGCCTACTAGCACTCTTGTTTGATGGGCGTCATAACCATGGGCAAATGGGAGCACAGATGTAGATTTCATTCTGGCGCCTACTAGCACTCTTGTTTCCACATCCTTTAGTGCTTCTGTCAAGGCACAGCCTTATCACTGTAGCCTAGCAGTTAACAGCGCTGGGCCAGTAACTGAAAGATCGCTGGTTCGAATCCCTGAGCCGGCTAGGTGAAAAATCTGTTGATGTGCCCTTGAGCAAGGCACTTAGCCCTAATTGCTCTGGATAAGAGTGTCTGCTAAATGTCTAAAATATATATTTTTAAATGCATATCGTCAATGGCACATCATCCAGAATAGACACTGATGTTACCCAATATAAAGCAAAGATATCGAACTAAACTCCATGTAGTAGCAGAATGTACATTTGATATCACTCTCATTACAAGTGGACAAAGGTAGTGTGACTCCTCACAGTTGATAACTTAGTTGTAATAACAGCTGTTATACAGTTAAACAGTTATACACCTCCACTGTGAAGTGTGTCTGTCAGACTTAGTATAAACTGGCCAGTCAACCAAACATCCCCCCTTGATAAAGAGTCAAGCTTGTATTGAAGGAGGGAATTGAAAACTCCAAGACTCAAGTCATGCAGTGAGTCAATCCAGACCAGCTGGGAACAGGAATCTTAGCTTTCAAAACACTGACCTCAAGACTCTTGTGCTGCACAGTATCATCACTCCAGGGATGGCCAACCCTGCTCCTGGACAGCTACTGAGTATGCACTTTTGCTATAACACACCTGATGTTTGACATTTTACTGAACTGTTAGGATCTAGTAATGCAAGCATTTCGCTGCGCCCACTATAACATCTGCTAAACTGTGTATGCGAGCAATAAACTTTGATTAGATTTTTTTGATTCAACTAATCAATATATTGGTGAGCATCTAGTAGAATCAGGTGTTCTTGTTAAGGGTTTGAATGCAGCAGGGTAGTTCTCCCGGGTTAGTGTTGCTCACCCCGGGTGATCATTTTCTCTCTCCGTTACAGTTGTTTTATGTTTTACCTTTAGTCATCCAGTTAACACCAGAGCCCTGGAGATGTCAGTCAGTCTTTCTGTGGTGGAATGGGGAATGTGTCTGGCCCTGTTCCAGGTATGAGGTATGAGGTATTAGCCTGCCTGCCTGCCTGCCACGGGCTGTGGTTGTTGACTACCGTGGTGACTCCTGTAGTCAAATATAATTTGTTTTCCTTAAAGGCCTGCCCCAGATTGCCTCTACACAGCAAATTCCCCTATGGACTTCACCAAGTGAGATCCTAAGTGAACATGTTATCATTCAAATGTAACTATTTAAGACTATTCAAAATCATGTTTTTCATGAAATTTGATGATATTTGAAGGAAAGCAGATCAAAGTATGATGACCAAAGTACAGTGCCTTGCAAAAGTATTCATCCCCCCTTGGCGTTTTTCCTATTTTGTTGCATTACAACCTGTAATTTAAATTGATTTTTATTTGGATTTCATATAATGGCCATACACAAAATAGTCCAAATTGGTGAAGTGAAATGAAAAAAATAACTTGTTTCAAAAAATTCTAAAAAATAAATAACGGAAAAGTGGTGCGTGCATATGTATTCACCCCCTTTGCTATGAAGGCCCTAAATAAGATCTGGTGCAACCAATTACCTTCAGAAGTCGCATAATTAGTTAAAAAAGTCCACCTGTGTGCAATCTACAGTGAGGGAAAAAAGTATTTGATCCCCTGCTGATTTTGTACGTTTGCCCACTGACAAAGACATGATCAGTCTATCATTTTAATGGTAGGTTTATTTGAACAGTGAGAGACAGAATAACAACAATAAAATCCAGAAAAATGCATGTAAAAAATGTTATAAATTGATTTGCATTTTAATGAGGGAAATAAGTATTTGACCCCTCTGCAAAACATGACTTAGTATTTGGTGGCAAAACCCTTGTTGGCAATCACAGAGGTCAGATGTTTCTTGTAGTTGGCCACCAGGTTTGCACACATCTCAGGAGGGATTTTGTCCCACTCCTCTTTGCAGATCTTCTCCAAGTCATTAAGGTTTCGAGGCTGACGTTTGGCAACTCGAACCTTCAGCTCCCTCCACAGATTTTCTATGGGATTAAGGTCTGGAGACTGGCTAGGCCACTCCAGGACCTTAATGTGCTTCTTCTTGAGCCACTCCTTTGTTGCCTTGGCCGTGTGTTTTGGGTCATTGTCATGCTGGAATACCCATCCACAACCCATTTTCAATGCCCTAGCTGAGGGAAGGAGGTTCTCACCCAAGATTTGACGGTACATGGCCCCGTCCATCGTCCCTTTGATGTGGTGAAATTGTCCTGTCCCCTTAGTGTCAGCGTTGATGTGGATGCGGTTGAGGAGTCAGACGCAGGACGCATAGGCTTTACTAACTGTATAACAATACAAAATAAACGACCTCAACAAGAAGGAGGCGAGCGACAACGCAAATACAGTGCGTCACTATACACAAAGTCCAGAGTACAGCACAAGCGACACCAACTGACAGGCGGAAAATAACACACAAACTAACAAACACAAAGCAGGAAACTTATAGGACACATAATCAGACACAAACGGACACAGGTGCAACAGACAGACCAAACCAATCAAACATCGAAACATCTAATGGTGGTAGCTAGTACTCCGGGGACGACGAACGCCGAAGCCTGGCCGAGCAAGGAGGAGGAGCAGCCTCGGCAGAATCCGTGACAGTACCCCCCCCCTTGACGCGCGGCTCCAGCCGTGCGCCGACCCCGGCCTCAGGGACGACCAGGAGGACGCGGAGCCGGGAGCGTGGGATGACCACGGTGGAACTCAGTCAGGAGGGATGGATCTAGGATATCCCTCCTAGGCACCCAGCACCGTTCCTCCGGGCCGTACCCCTTCCACTCCACGAGATACTGGAGACCCCCCATCCGACGTCTCGAGTCCAAGATGGTCCTGACCGTGTACGCCGGAGCTCCCTCGATGTCCAGTGGGAGCGGAGGGGTCTCTCCTATCTCACCTTCCTGGAGTGGACCAGCTACCACCGACCTGAGAAGACACACATGGAACGAGGGGTTAATATTCTTATAATCAATAGGCAGTTGTAACCTGTAACACACCTCGTTCAATCTCCTCAGGACTTTAAAAGGCCCCACAAACCGCAGACCCAGCTTCCGGCAGGGCAGGCGGAGGGGCAGGTTTCGAGTCGAGAGCCAGATTCGATCTCCCGGTGCGTACACCGGTCCCTCACTGCGGTGGCGATCGGCGCTCGCCTTCTGTCGACGGATGGCCCGCTGCAGATGGACATGTGCAGCGTTCCACGTCTCCTCCGAGCGCCGAATCCACTCATCCACCGCAGGAGCCTCGATCTGGCTCTCGTGCCAAGGTGCCAGAACCGGCTGATACCCTAACACACACTGGAAAGGGGTTAGATTGGTGGAGGAGTGGCGGAGAGAGTTCTGTGCCATCTCTGCCCAGGGGATATACCTTGACCACTCCTCTGGCCGGCCCTGGCAATAGGACCTCAGAAACCTACCCACATCCTGGTTGACTCGTTCTACCTGCCCATTGCTCTCTGGGTGGTAACCCGAGGTAAGGCTCACCGAGACCCCCAAGCGTTCCATGAATGCCCCCCAGACTCTGGAGGTGAACTGGGGACCTCGGTCAGACACTATATCCTCGGGAACCCCATAGTGCCGGAAAACGTGGGTAAATAGGGCCTCAGCGGTCTGTAGGGCAGTAGGAAGACCTGGCACTGGAAGGAGATGACAGGCCTTGGAAAACCGATCCACAACGACCAAAATGGTGGTATTCCCCTGGGAGGGGGGAAGGTCGGTCACAAAATCCACCGAGAGGTGGGACCATGGTCGTTGTGGAACGGGCAGGGGATGTAACTTTCCCCTGGGCAGGTGTCTAGGCGCCTTACACTGGGCGCACACCGAGCAGGAGGAGACATAAACCCTCACATCCCTAGCTAACGTTGGCCACCAGTATTTCACGCTAAGGCAGTGCACTGTCCGGCCAATACCTGGATGTCCAGAGGAGGGTGATGTATGAGCCCAATAAATAAGGCGATCACGAACCTCGAGCGGAACGTACGTCCGCCCCACAGGACACTCTGGGGGAGTAGGGTCGGTACGCAATGCCCGCTCGATCTCCGCATCGACCTCCCACACCACCGGAGTCACCAGACAAGACTCCGGCAGTATGGGAGTAGGCTCAATGGACCTCTCCTCTGTGTCATACCGCCGGGACAGGGCGTCTGCCTTACCGTTCTGGGACCCTGGGATGTATGTGATCTTAAAAACAAACCGGGTCAGGAACATGTTCCACCTAGCCTGACGAGGGTTTAATCTCCTAGCTGCCCGGATGTACTCCAGGTTACGGTGGTCAGTCAGAATGAGGAAAGGGTGTTGAGCCCCCTCAAGCCAATGCCTCCACACCTTTAGGGCCTGAACCACGGCTAACAGCTCCCTGTCCCCTACGTCATAATTACGCTCCGCCGGCACGCCGGGCTGAGCTTCTTAGAATAGAACGCACAGGGGCGGAGTTTAGGTGGCGTGCCGGACCGTTGCGACAGAACTGCCCCAATACCGGCCTCTGACACGTCTACCTCAACTTGGAATGGTAAAGCGGGGTCCGGATGCGCCAGCACCGGAGCCGAAGTGAACAGGTTCTTCAGTTTAACAAATGCCCTGTCCGCTTCAGCTGACCACTGCAAATGCACCGGGCCCCCCTTCAGCAGGGACGTAATGGGAGCTGCCACCTGTTCAAAGCCCCGGATAAACCTCCGGTAGTAATTAGCAAAACCCCAAAACTGCTGCACCTCCTTTACAGTGGTTGGAGTTTGCCAATTACGCACGGCCGACACACGGTCAACCTCTATCTTCACACCAGACGGACATCGATAACCCAAAATGGACTCCTAACAAGCATTTCTCTGCCTTGACATACAAGTCATGCTCCAACAGCCTCCTCAACACTCGGCGCACCAGGGCTACATGCTCGGCTCGTGTAGAAGAGTACACTAGGATGTCGTCGATGTATACTACCACACCCTGCCCATGCATGTCCCGGAAAATCTCGTCCACAAAGGATTGGAAGACTGAAGGAGCATTCATTAACCCGTATGGCATGACGAGATACTCGTAATGACCCGAGGTGGTGCTAAATGCTGTTTTCCATTCATCTCCCTCCCTAATGCGCACCAGATTGTACGCGCTCCTGAGATCCAACTTTGTGAAGAACCGCGCTCCGCGTAATGACTCAGTCATAGTCGCAATCAGAGGAAGAGGATAACTGTACTTAACCGTGATCTGATTGAGACTACGGTAATCAATACACGGGCGCAAACCCCCGTCCTTCTTCTTCACAAAGAAGAAACTTGAGGAAACCGGGGAAGTGGAGGACCGTATGTATCCCTGTTCCAAGGACTCGGCTATGTAAGTCTCCATAGCCGCTGTCTCCTCTTGAGACGGGATACACACGGCTCCGCGGAAGTGCCGCTTCTGTTTGGAGATCTATCGCACAATCCCCCTGTCTATGAGGTGGCAGCCGTGTTGCCCTAGTCTTGCTGAACACAAGTGCTAAATCCTCATATTCAGGGGGAATGCGCATTGCGGGCACTTGGTTCGGACTCTCCACCGAGGTCGCCCCTAAGGAAACACCTAGACATCTCCCCACACACTGGGCAGACCACTCCATAAGAGCCCTCTGTTGCCACGCAATGGTAGGATCATGGGCGCTTAACCAGGGAAGCCCCAGCACCATGGGATACGCAGGAGATTCGATCAGATAAAACTGAATGATCTCCTCATGACCCCCCTGCGTAGTCATCTTAAGTGGTGCTGTGACTTCTCTAATCAACCCCGACCCCAGCGGCCGGCTGTCTAGAGCATGAACAGGGAAGGGGGCTTCCACCGGCCGAAGGGGAATTCCTAACCTAAAACAAAATTCCCGATCAACAAAATTCCCAGCTGCGCCTGAATCTACTAGCGCCTTATGCTGGGAATGAGGTGCCACCTGTGGAAATCTCACAGGTATACACAGGTGACCAACAGAGAGCTCTGGGTAAGTGGGGCGCCTACTCACCTGAAATGACTCCCCAGTGCGTGACCTGTTGTCCCCTCTCCCAGGAGACCCTCCCCAGCACCTAGCCGCAGTGTGCCCTCCACGGCCACAGTTGGTGCAGGGGACGGCCCCCCTCGGGTTCACTCTCCTCCTCTCTCTAGCGCCAGCACCCCCGAGCTCCATGGGAATCGGCTCGGAGGTGCTGGAGGGTGGAATGGACGACCCCCATTCGGGACGTCCGCGGGTAGCCAGCAGGGTGTCGAGACGGATGGAAATGTCCACCAACTGGTCGAAGGATAGGTTGGTGTCCCTGCAGGCCAGCTCACGACGAACGTCCTCTCGTAGGCTGCACCGATAATGGTCGATGAGGGCCCTCTCATTCCACCCCGCATCCGCCGCTAAAGTCCGGAACTCCAGGGCGAACTCCTGTGCACTCCTCTTCCCCTGTCGGAGGTGGAACAGACGCTCCCCCGCCGCCTTCCCCTCAGGTGGATGATCGAACACAGCCCTGAAGCGGCGGGAGAACGCGTAGGTGATGGTGGCGGCGTCTATTCCCCTCCATTCGGCGTTGGCCCACTCCAACGCCTTGCCGGATAGACAGGAGATGAGGGCGGAGACGCTCTCGTATCCCGAGGGCGCCGGGTGTATGGTGGCCAGGTAGAGTTCCACCTGCAGGAGGAACCCCTGACACCCGGCTGCGGTACCATCATATGCCCTCGGGAGCGAGAGCCGAATGCCACTGGGTTCCGGTGCTGGGAGAGGAGGACTGGCCGATGGTGATGGTAAGGTGTGGGCACCTCTCCAATGACCAAACGGCGCAGAGTGTTGGACACCTCGTTCATGGCGGCCCCAAGTTGCCGGATCATGGTGTCTTGATCGCTGATCCGTTCCTCCAGCGACTTGGGTGCCGCCGCTGCTCCTGCTGACTCCACAGCAGGTGTGTTATTCCGTCAGCGTTGATGTGGATGCGGTTGAGGAGTCAGACGCAGGACGCATAGGCTGAGTCAAACAAGACTTTACTAACTGTATAACAATACAAAATAAAGGACCTCAACAACAAGGAGGCGAGCGACAACGCAAATACAGTGCGTCACTATACACAAAGTCCAGAGTACAGCACAAGCGACACCAACTGACAGGCGGAAAATAACACACAAACTAACAAACACAAAGCAGGAAACTTATAGGACACATAATCAGACACAAACGGACACAGGTGCAACAGACAGACCAAACCAATCAAACATCGAAACATCTAACGGTGGTAGCTAGTACTCCGGGGACGACGAACGCCGAAGCCTGCCGAGCAAGGAGGAGGAGCAGCCTCGGCAGAATCCGTGACACTTAGCAGAAAAACACCCAGAAAGCATAATGTTTCCACCTCCATGTTTGACGGTCGGGATGGTGTTCTTGGGGTCATAGGCAGCATTCCTCCTCCTCCAAACAAGGCGAGTTGAGTTGATCCCAAAGAGCTCGATTTTGGTCTCATCTGACCACAACACTTTCACCCAGTTCTCCTCTGAATCATTCAGATGTTCATTGGCACACTT
Organism: Coregonus clupeaformis; assembly: GCF_020615455.1. NCBI lineage: Eukaryota > Metazoa > Chordata > Actinopteri > Salmoniformes > Salmonidae > Coregonus > Coregonus clupeaformis. Next base: position 21,011 of record NW_025535624.1, on the reverse strand, counting down.
CAGACCGGCCTGTATATGTGCTTTCTTGAGCAGGGGGACCTTGCGTGCGCTGCAGGATTTCAGTCCTTCACGGCATAGTGTGTTACCAATTGTTTTCTTGGTGACTATGGTCCCAGCTGCCTTGAGATCATTGACAAGATCCTCCCGTGTAGTTCTGGGCTGATTCCTCACCGTTCTCATGATCATTGCAACTCCACGAGGTGAGATTTTGCATGGAGCCCCGGGCCGAGGGAGATTTACAGTTCTTTTGTGTTTCTTCCATTTGCGAATAATTGCACCAACTGTTGTCACCTTCTCACCAAGCTGCTTGGCGATGGTCTTGTAGCCCATTCCAGCCTTGTGTAGGTCTACAATCTTGTCCTTGACATCCTTGGAGAGCTCTTTGGTCTTGGCCATGGTGGAGAGTTTGGAATCTGATTGATTGATTGCTTCTGTGGACAGGTGTCTTTTATACAGGTAACAAGCTGAGATTAGGAGCACTCCCTTTAAGAGTGTGGTCCTAATCTCAGCTCGTTACCTGTATAAAAGACACCTGGGAGCCAGAAATCTTTCTGATTGAGAGGGGGTCAAATACTTATTTCCCTCATTAAAATGCAAATCAATTTATAACATTTTTGACATGCGTTCTTCTGGATTTTTTTTTGGTTATTCTGTCTCTCACTGTTCAAATAAACCTACCATTAAAATTATAGACTGATCATGTCTTTGTCAGTGGGCAAACGTACAAAATTAGCAGGGGATCAAATACTTTTTTCCCTCACTGAATGTGTCACATGATCTGGCACATGATCTCAGTATATATACACCTGTTCTGAAAGGCCCCAGCGTCTGCAACACCACTAAGCAAGGGGCACCACCAAGCAAGGGGTACCATGAAGACCAAGGAGCTCTCCACAGGTCAGTACACATTTTAAACATGGTTATAAAAAAATATCAGAAACTTTTAACATCCCACGGAGCACCATTAAATCCATTATAAAAATGTTTAAAGAATATGGCACCAAAACTCACAGACCAGGCAAGGAGGACATTAATCAGAGAGGCAACAAAGAGACCAAAGATAACCCTGAAAGAGCTGCAAAGCTCCACAGCGGAGATTGGAGTATCTGTCCATAGGACCACTTTAAGCCGTACACTCCACAGAGCTGGGCTTTTTACGGAAGAGTGACCAGAAAAAAACCCATTGCTTAAAGAAAAAAATAAGCAAACATGTTTGGTGTTCACCAAAAGACATGTGGGAGACTCCCCAAACATATGGATGAAGGTACTCTGTTCAGTTGAGACTAAAATTGAGCTTTTTGGCCATCAAAGAAAATGCTATGTCTGGCGCAAACCCAAAACCTCTTATCACCTCGAGACCACCATCCCTGGTGGTGGCAGCATCATGCTGTGGGGATGTTTTTCATTGGCAGGGACTGGGAAACTGGTCAGAATTAAAGGAATGATGAATGGCGCTAAATACAGGGAAATTCCTGAGGGAATGTCACGTTCGTTCATAGACGGGTCAGACCAAGGCGCAGCGTGATATGCATACATGTTTATTAAATGAATAAACACAACGACAAAACAATAAACCAACGATACGTGACGTTCTACGGTACACACAACAAACCTCACACGGAACAAGATCCCACAACCCACTAGTGCCAATAGGCTGCCTAAGTATGGTCCCCAATCAGAGACAATGAGCGACAGCTGCCTCTGATTGGGAACCACACCTGCCAACATAGATCTAGACATACTAGATCCTACAACATAGAACAAACACAACAAGGAATATACACACCCTGACTCAACATATAAGCGTCCCCTGAGTCAGGGCGTGACAGTACCCCCCCCCAAAGGTGCGGACTCCGACCGCACAACATAAACATAACAGGGTAGGGGCCGGGTGGGCATTCTGCCTCAGAGGCGGATCCGGCTCAGGCCATGACGACCTCTCACTCTTCGCCTCCCAGTTGCGCCCCTGGTCTGGTCTAGACCTCGGCGCGTTGCTTCCCCTCTCCTTCCTCCCACTATACTCCAAGCCCTGTCTGGACCCTGGTGTGAGAGACCCCGAACCTGGAGAGGGGCTGACGTCTGGGTCTGGACTGGAGCCGCTGACCGGAGCTGGATCAGGCACCGGTGGAGCGGACTGCTCTGGCTCCGGAGTGGAGCCGCTGACCGGAGCTGGACTGGACCCCGGTGAAGCGGATTGCTCTGGCTCCGGAGTGAAGGCATCTTTGCATAGGGACGTGGTTTATATAGCCAGAAAGCTACTCTACTGGTGCCAAATTTGACTTTAGGGTGTCATCAAATATAAATAAAAGTTTTCCCTGTTTATCTATGGCAAAGATACTTATATGTTTCCTCTTTCATCTGTGACTGGTGTTAGCTTGCTACTGGCTAGCTAGGTCTTCAGCCAGCATGGAACAAAGGGGGGAAGGGTCATTCAAAACGCTGACGCAGTTGTCAAGTCAACACATCCATCAGTGCTCTTGTGAACTGCGTCACAAGAGACATGCCAAACAAGAGATGTATAAAAAATAATTGATATCATTGATGCAATTTCAGTGTTTGAGTTGCTTTGTGTATCACCAAATTTGCTTGAGATGATTTTGCTGCAACACTGCTCACTGCATCCAAGTTGCTTGACATGGGAGTTTCAAAGAGCTGTCAGTCAAGGCGAGATCATGAATATAAGCTCCCTGCACACTCAGCCTCTTTTCAAACTTCCTGGTAGTTAGCCATGACAGAAAAAGTACTTTTCAGAATTACTGTTCAATACCTTTAACACAATACAATATGTATTTCTTAAGGCCTCATGAGGGCTTACACTCTAAAACATCCTGGGTTGTTTGGATGACCCAACTGCTGGGTTGCAGGCATTGGGTCACTTAGTTTGGTTGTTTTTTAAAAAGAGCAAGGTTGGTTTGGTGATGCTGGGTTATTGTGATTTTACAGAGGGGGTCAAATCATAATAAGACTGGAGGCTTGGCGTAGTAGGGGCGTGGCTTTCAGGAAGTTATTTTTGTCCACCCATGGGAGTAAATGTAATTCCGGTTAATCTGTTCTGTTGAATTGTTAGCACATGTCACGGTTGAACACTTACATATTTGTAGTTATAATTAAGCCTACAGAAGTATACCAAAAAAAAAAAAAAAAAGTATATGAGTTCCTTAAAAGCCTATGCAAATCATAATGTGATATCCCCAATGGTATAGTAACCACTTTAGTGTAATATGTAAATAATAATGTTCATATTTTTGTATTAGATTATGTGACGTGCAATAATTTTCAAGGAAAATTTGACATTGCAGTCTACAAAATAAGGCTTTACACCAAGCAGTGTGTTAATTGAACACTTTCCAGTGTCTATAGGGGTCCACACTTTGTGTTAATTTAAAACTCTCAGTCTATAATTTGCTGTGTAGCTCTGGTGTGTGTGTTTGTGTGGGAAACAGACATTCAGTTGACAAGTAAGGGATTCAGTGGATGGTCAGAAAGAAGCATGATACGTTTGTGTGTGTGAGATCATTTCTTTTGCTGAAGATTTTGGATAGTGTGATGTGACCCTTGATTCTGATAGTTTGTTTGAGCCTATTATGGCAATGCCTGACTAAAACTCACAAGTGATTCTGTGTGTCTCTTTGTTTCAGCTATGGATTGGAGTCAGATGTTGCAGCTCTCACTCTTCTCACTCCTCTGTCTCACTGGCAGCGCCAAGGCAGTAGGAGGTAAGTAGCATGGACTTTACCAACATAATTCATCAGCCATTAATTAATCAATCAATCAATCAATCATGTTACGAGGACAGCTAGAAGTACAGATTGAATTAAACTGTATCAATTGAACAGCTCTATAGGCAGAAACATGGTCCTTCACTTTGTCATGACTTAACTCTGACCTCTGGTGGGTGTTGATGGAATTACATCCTTTGAAACAGCAGCCCTGCAAATATCTATGTTTCTTGTTGTTCTGAAAGGTTAAGCACACAGCAAATTCTCCAGTTTAAAAAAAACAGAGTTTTAAAGGTCCTGAACAGTCATTCTGAAAAGTACTTTTTCTCTCATGGGTAACTACCAGGAAGTTGAAAAAGACAGGCTGAGTGGGTGGTGAGCTTATATTAATTAGTTCGCCTTGACTGACAGCTCTTTGAAACACCTATGTCAAGCAACTTGGATGCAGTGAGCAGTGTTGCAGTAAAATCATCTTAAGCAAATTTGGTGACACAAAAAGCAACTCAAACAACATTGAAATTGCATCATTGATGTCATTTATATATATATATATCTCCCGTTTGGCATGTCTTTTGTGATGTGTTTCACAGCAGCACTGACGGATGTGTTGACATGACAACTGAGTCAGAGTTTTGAATGACCCTTCTCCCCCTTTTGTTCCATGCTGGCTGAAGACCTCGCTAGCCAGTAACTAGCTAACACCAGACACAGATGAAAGGGGAAACATATAAGAATATTTGCCATAGATTGATAGGGTAAACTTGTAATTATATTTGCTGACACCATTCAGTCACATTTTGGCGCCAGTAGAGTAGCTATCTAGATGTATAAACCACGCCCCTCTGCCCCGATGTTGGTTAAAAGGCGGTACTTATTTAAGTTAGGTAAGAGAATATCATGTTACAGTACCAGTGGTGTGTTAAAATGAGAGTTAAGGTGATGTCACGTTGTCCCCTAAATAATGAATCCAAGTGTTTGACATGGGGGAGGGGACCAGTAACTTTATGATCAAACTTTATCAATGTATAACTTATCATACTTTAGTCATCATACTTTGATCTGGTTTCCTTCAAATATCATCACATTTCATGAAAAACATCATTTTAACTATTCATGAAAGTGTTGTCTATGGACCCCATATAAACACCGGAACAGTGTTAAATTAACTTACGGATTAGTGTAAAGCCTTATTCAAATATTTCCCAGAGTGCCTTGCCTTTTGAGTAAATTGTAGAGTTATCACCAATGACTATATTTGTTATTGACAGAGACATGGTTGATGTATTCATCCATTTTCGGTCCTATGGACTTCACCCAGTATTAAGTGAGATCCTAAGTGAATGTTATCATTAAAAATATATATGTTTAACACAATACCACACGCCATTTTGAGGGCCTAGTTTTACCCTTTTTTAGGGGCCTGAAACTCATACATATAACTTTGAACTAAAACCACGTCATTATTATCATATTTCCCAGCAGGCTCTATTGCAGGTTGATATTTCAGAATTGTTTGTTTCAATATCTATGTTTGTGCACATACATTGATTGACTGATTAATCTTGTGCTACACAAAGATAAATGACATACATTTTTATAAACTAATCCAATTAGTTAGTTCAAATCAGTTAGTTCCTAATGTTCCTAACCCAGGCAGTCATTCTGAATGCAGATTTCAGGTGAATAATTATTCCAACTGTTGGATCTCCACCCACTGATTGGATTCCAATAGGAATTACATGTCACCTTGCAAGCTAGCATAATGTGACTTGCAGGCCTGATGTGGCTTGTAAACCATGGGTTTCAGGCCCTTGTGTTACAATCTCAGAATAAAAGGTTTACATTTGTGACTAAAGGGAGACAAACACTTATTTATCTTTGTGTAGCATAATATTAATCAATCAATCAATGCACCTGCACAAATATAGATATTGAAACAAACAATTCTAAAAACAATCATCCTGCGATAGAGCAAGCTGGGAAATATGATAATGATGGGCATGGTTTTAGTTCAAAGTGACGTGCATGAGTTTCAGGCTCCTTTATTTGGTTAAAACTATGCCCACAAAATAAAGCCTTATGAAATAAATACAGTGCACAACTATTCAGACCCCTTCACCTTTTCCACATTTTGTTACGTTACAGCCTTATTCTAAAATTGATTAAATGCAAATTTTTCCTCATCAATCTACACAAAATACCCCATAAAGACAAAGTGAGAAAACAGGTTTTTAGAAATGTTTACCCAAAAAAATAAACAAGTATTTACATAAATATTCAGACCCTTTGCTATGAGACTCGAAATTGAGCTCGGGTGCATCCTATTTCCATTGATCATCCTTGAGATGTTTCTACAACTTGATTGGAGTCCACCTGTGGTAAATTCAATTGATTGGACATGATTTGGAAAGGCACACACCTGTCCCACAGTTGACAGTGCATGTCAGAGCAAAAACCAAGCCATGAGGTCAAAGGAATTGTCCGTTGAGCTCCAAGAAAGGATTGTGTCGAGGCACAGATATGGAGAAGGGTACCAAAACCTTTCTGCAGCATTGAAGGTCCCCAAGAACACAGTGCCCTCCATCATTCTTAAATGGAAGAAGTTTGGAACCACCAAGACTCTTACTATAGCTTGCAGCCTGGCCAAACTGAGCAATCAGGAGAGAAGGTTCTTGGTTAGGGAGGTGACCAAGAACCTGATGGTCACTCTGACAGAGCTCCAGAGGTCCTCTATGGAGATGGGAGAACCTTCCAGAAGGACAACCATCTCTGCAGCACTCCACCAATCAGGCCTTTATGGTAGAGATGCCAGACGGAAGCCACTCCTCAGTAAAAGGCACATGACAGCCCGCTTACGTTTACATTTTACATTTTAGTCATTTAGCAGACGCTCTTAGCCAGAGCGACTTACAGTTAATAAAAAATATATATAATAATACTGGCCCCCCGTGGGAATCAATCCCACAACCCTGGCGTTGCAAACGCCATGCTCTACCAACTGAGCTACATCCCTGCCGGCCATTCCCTCCCCTACCCTGCACGACGCTGGGCCAATTGTGCGCCGCCCCATGGGTCTCCCGGTCGCGGCCGGCTACGACAGAGCCTGGATTCAAACCAGGATCTCTAGTGGCACAGCTAGCACTGCGATGCAGTGCCTTAGACCACTGCGCCACTCGGGAGTTTGCCAAAAGGCACCTAAGGACTCAGACCAAGAGAAACAAGATTCTCTGGTCTAATGAAACCAAGATTGAACTCTTTGGCCTGAATGCCAAGCGTCCCGTCTGGAGGAAACCAGGCACCACTCATCACCTGGCCAATACCATCCCTACGGTGAAGCATGGTGGTGGCAGCATCTTGATGTGGAAAGGTGAACGGAGCAAAGTACAGAAGAGAGATCCTTGATGAAAACCTGCTCCAGACCTCAGACTGGGGCGATGGTTCACCTTCCAACAGGACAACGACCCTAAGCACACAGCCAAGACAACGCAGGAGTGGCTTCGGGACAGGCCTCTGAATGTCCTTGAGTGGCCCAGCCAGAGCCCGGACATGAACCCGATCGAACAGCTCTGGAGAGACCTGAAAATAGCTGTGCAGCGATGCTCCCCATGTAACCTTACAGAGCTTGACAGGATCTGCAGAGAGGAATGGGAGAAACTCCCCAAATACAGGTGTGCCAAGCTTGTGGCATCATACCCAAGAAGACTCGAGGCTGTAATCGCTGCCAAAGGTGCTTCAACAAAGTACTGAGTAAAGGGTCTGAATATTTATGTAAATGTGATATTTCAGTTTTTAATTTTTAATTGATTTGCAAAAAAAATGTAAAACCTGTTTTTGCTTTGTCAATATGGGGTATTGTGTGTAGATTGATAAGGAAAAAAACACATTTATTTAAGGCTGTAACGTAACAAAATGTGGAACAAGTGAAGGGGTCTGAATACTTTCCGAATGCACTGTATGGCATTGTGTTAAATATATATATATTTTATGACAACATATTCATTTAGGATCTCACTTTTTGAAGTCCGTAGGTCCAAAAATGGATGAATGCAACAACCATGTCTCTGTCACTTACAGTGGTGGTAACTCTACAATTTGCTTGAAAGGCAAGGCACTGTGGGAATATTTGGAAAAGGCTTTACACTAATCAGTGTGTTAATTTAACACTGTTCTGGTGTCTATATGGGTCCACAGACTCAACACTTTCAGTATTGATTTAACACCATCAGTGTTCTTAGTTATTATTTGTTTTACTGGAGAATTTGTTGTGAAGAGATATATTTTGAAGGGACCATCTCTGTAAAGACTCTGTCTATGCATACTACATGACACGCGGAATAATTGCATAATTTCTTTGCCGTGCATCATTTCTCCAACATGTGTTTTTCTTTAAGAGGTGGCCTCAATAAAAAAGATGGTGGTCCGCAAACAGTCCCTGTGCCGCATGTTTGTCTTTACTTTACTTTATATACTCTTTGTGTGCAGATCTCTGTGAGGACAAAGGACGAGAGGTTGAGCGGGTGTTTTCAGTTTCCGGTGATGCTGCCATGTTAACATCCACCCTGGTGGACCTCAATGTGTTTGACAACGGCAGCATCCCCTATAACATCTCATGGTATGACCCAAGGACTGGGAGAGAGCTGACCAGGGAGACAAGAAAGACTCTGCCGCGGGGAAAGACACTGTGGATTTTTAACATCGCGATGGAGGATGCTGGAAACTATGAGTGTGTTGTGAGGTAGGGGCAATACTTTTGTCTGCTGTGTGTGTGTGTGTGTGTGTGTGTGTGTGTGTGTGTGTGTGTGCTGTAAATCTTTCCTGTTACCTTTGATAAACAGACTACCCTCCCAGTGCTATAAGAAATCGGCCTTACTGATTGTGAACCACACCAACCCAGAAGAATGCGGTCGACCAGAAAAGGCCGACCAGGTCCTGACCAACAAAGACACCGGTTTTCTGAACTGCCCATTGAGTGACCATATCAGGGAAGTGGACAATTACTCCATTCAGTGGTACAAGGTGAGTCCTATGGGGTAAACAGACAGTGCAGTGCAATGGGAGAGTGTTGAGAGGGAACGCCTGACAGCAGGGGTGGACTGGCCATGCCGGATGGGCTGATACATTTTTAGCCCAATGGGATTGTCATTTTTTTTTTTTACATAATTATAATTATCTGGCTAATAACCAAATTAGTTCACCCAAAGTTCACCCAAATTACAATGACATTGGTTTCCTTACCCTGTAGGCCAGTCTATGGACAAGGTATAACAACAACGTGCTTTGGTTTGGTTTCCCTTGCACTGTTGTCACATGGAAGCGTTTTGGCATTTGTGGCACAAATCTCATTCAAGTCATTTGACCGATATTGGCATTTGTCGCGCATCAGTATGAAAAATGTATGCACTCACTAACTGTAAGTCGCTCTGGATAAGAGCGTCTGCTAAATGACTAAAACGTAAAATGTAATCATGTTCAAATCAATTTGAGATACATTTGGACATGATGTAGTCCCCTGTAGCTCAGTTGGTAGAGCATGGCGCTTGCAACGCCAGGGTTGTGGGTTCGTTCCCCACGGGGGGCCAGTATGAAAATGTATGCACTCACTAACTGTAAGTCACTCTGGATAAGAGCGTCTGCTAAATGACTAAAATGTAAAAAAATTTAAATGTAATAACGGGGTCCACAGTGACAAAAATGGGCCTTTTGGGGGCCTCAAGGAAAGAAAATGGGCCAATGTCGGGGCCTCAAGGGAAAAATGGTCTGGTGTGTCAGAAATGCCAGGGCGGATTTCTGGTCCCAGTCTGCCCCTGCCTGACAGTGCTGGAAAGCCTGTTTGAACTCTTTCTTTTCAGTCATTCAGTCTGTCTCTATGTATTCTTAATTTCTGTTTAAAACTATAGGAATGTGGGGTTATTACTACTAGTGACTACATTTGAACAATGTTCCATCAGATACGGTATATACTCTTTACATTGTTCATTGCTCTCACACATTGTACTGCATTGAATTGTTCTGAGAGTAGGTCTTCTAAGGTAAGACATTATCACAACTTATCTGTAATTGTGTATTCATTTTGTTTTATTAGCCATATTCCATTACTATGATATTCCATTCCATTACCACTACCTTTCAGTGTGGATTTCTACTTTAAACCTTTCAGGGCTGTGAACCCATTGTGAAAGATGACCCATTGTGGAACAGGTTTAGCTATGTCAATAACAGTGTTACGGAGTTACTCCTAGTAAAAGCGGTCATCCCTGAGGACCATGCGTTCTACACCTGCACCATGACCTTTAACTTGGAAGGGCTCAGCGGCAGGATCTCAGAGACCATCAACGGTATGGTGGACGGTGAGTTTTGTTGGCACAGCTCATAAAAGTTGTCCCTAACCACAGATTATTACCATATACCCCCAATCCTTACCACAGCCATTACAGAGATACAGTGCCTTCAGAAAGTATTCACACCCGTTGACTTTCTCCACATCTTGTTGTGTTACATAGTGGGATTAAAAGGGATTTAATAGTCATTTTTTGTTAACAATCTACACAAAATACCCTGTAATGTCAAAGTGTAAGAAAAAGTCTAACATTAAAAATAGAAAAAAATAGAAAAATAGAACACTAATATATCTGATTACATAAGTATTCAACTCCCTGAGTCAATATATGTTAGAATCACCTTTGGCAGAGATTACAGCTGTGAGTATTTCTGGGTAAGTGTCTAAGAGCTTTCCACACCTGGATTGTGCAACATTTCCCCATTATTCTTTTCAAAATTCTTCAAGGTCTGTCAAGTTGGTTGTTGATCATTGCTAGACAACCATTTTCAGGTCTTGCCATAGATTTTCAAGCAGATTTAAGTCTAAACTGTAACTCGGCCACTCAGGAACATTCACTGTATTCTTCGTAAGCAACTTCAGTGTAGATTTGGCCTTGTGTTTAAGGTTGTTGACCTGCTGAATGGTGAATTCATCTCCCAGTGCCTGGTGGAAAGCAGACGGAACCAGGTTTTCCTCCCTGGTCTTCGTGGTTGAATCTGTGTTTGAAATTCACTGCTTGACTTAGGGACCTTACATATAATTGTACTGTATGTGTGGGGGTACAGACATGAGGTAGTCATTCAAAAATCATTTGAAACACTGTTATTGCACACAGAGTGTCACGATCGTCAAAAGGAGCGGACCAAGGCGCAGCGTGGAATGCGAACATACTTTATTTATATTCACCACACGAACAAAAACAACAAAACGATACGTGAAGTCCTTGGTAACAAACACAAACCAACACGGAACAAGATCCCACAAAACACAACTGCCAAACGGCTGCCTAAGTATGGGTCCCAATCAGAGACAACAAGCAACAGCTGATTCTCGTTGCCTCTGATTGAGAACCACCCCGGCCAACACAGAAACACATGAACTAGATACTGAAACAATGAACACAAAACATAGACTCTACACACCCTGGCTCAACATAAAAGAGTCCCTAGAGCCAGGGCGTGACAGTACCCCCCCCCCCAAAGGCGCGGACTGCGACCGCGCCAACATAAACCGAACAGGGGAGGGCCGGGTGGGCATTCCTCCTCGGAGGCGGATCCGGCTCCAGGCGTGACCACCACCCTCTAATAAGCCCCCCGTAGTGCCCCTGGTCTGGTCTGGCCCCGCTGGCTGGAGCTGGACTGGACATCGGTGGAGCGGATTGCTTAGGCTCCGGTGTGGAGCAGCTGACCGGTACCTGACCAGGCACCGGTGAAACGGGCACGGGCTGTGCCGGACTGACGACGCGCACCACAGGCTTGGTGCGGGGAGCAGGAATGGGCCGGACCGGGCTGACGACGCGCACCCCTGACTTGGTGCGGGGAGCAGGAACGGGCCGGACCGGGCTGACGATGCGCACCACAGGCTTGGTGCGGGGAGCAGGAACGGGCCGGGCCGGGCTGACGAAGCGCACCACTGGCTTGGTGCGGGGAGCAGGAACGGGCCGGGCCGGGCTGACGACGCGCACCACTGACTTGGTGCGGGGAGCAGGAACAGGCCGGGCCGGGCTGGCGACGCGCACCATAGGCTTGGTGCAGGGAGCAGGAACAGGCCGGACCGGGCTGGCGGCGCGCACCATAGGCTTGGTGCGAGGGGCAGGAACAGGCCGGGCCGGGCTGGCAACGCGCACCATTGGCTTGGTGCGGGGAGCAGGAACCGGCCGGGCCGGGCTGACGACGCGCACCACTGACTTGGTGCGGGGAGCAGGAATGGGCCGGGCCGGGCTAGCGACGCGCACCACAGTCTTGGTACGAGGGGCAGGAACAGGCCGGACCGGGCTGTGGAGACGGACTGGAGGTCTGGAGCGAAGAGCTGACACAACCCGTCCTGGCTGAATGCCTATCTTAACACACTCTGTGTGAGGCATCAGCACATGACGTACAGGGCTGTGTACACGTACTGGCACAACAACACGTGACACTGGCGCAGGATATCCGGGACCGAGGAGGGGTACTGGAGGCCACGAGCGTTGAGCCGGCACACTCCGTCCTGGCTGCATGCCCACCTTAGCACGACACGTGCGTGGTGCTCGCACAGGACGAACCGGACTGTGCCGGACCACTCGCGGCACAGTACGCAGCTCCGCATATCTCGGAACCTGCCCTGTCTCACACTGCCTAGCCTGAGTACGGGGAGTTGGCTCTGCTCTACCTCTAGTTTCCGCCAACCTCCCTTCCTGCCCCCCAAACCCGGTGGCCTCCTCTCCTAATCCCCAACCTCGCCCTGTAGCTGCCTCCAGCAGCCCCGTCGTCCATGCCGTGTGCCCCCCCCCCCTAAAAATTTATTGGGGTTGCCTCTTGCGTGTCCGACGTCGGCCCGGTTGGCGCCGCTGCTACTCTCTACGGCGCGCCTCCACCGTCTCCTCCCACGGACGGCGATCCATACCGGCCTGGATCTCCTCCCAAGTCCAGGCTGTCTGCTCCTGGACACGCTGCTTGGTCCTGTTATGGTGAGATCTTCTGTCACGATCGTCAAAAGGAGCGGACCAAGGCGCAGCGTGGAATGCGAACATACTTTATTTATATTCACCACACGAACAAAAACAACAAAACGATACGTGAAGTCCTTGGTAACAAACACAAACCAACACGGAACAAGATCCCACAAAACACAACTGCCAAACGGCTGCCTATGTATGGGTCCCAATCAGAGACAACAAGCAACAGCTGATTCCCGTTGCCTCTGATTGAGAACCACCCCGGCCAACACAGAAACACATGAACTAGATACTGAAACAATGAACACAAAACATAGACTCTACACACCCTGGCTCAACATAAAATAGTCCCTAGAGCCAGGGCGTGACACAGAGTGAGTCCATGCAACTTATGTGACTTGTTAAGCAACATTTTACTCCTGAACTTATTTAGGCCTGCCATAACTAAGGCATTGAATACTTCTTGACTCAAGACATTTCATCATTTTTAATTAATTTGTAAACATTTCTAAAAACATTCCACTTTGACATTATGGGGTATTGTGTGTAGGCCATTGATACAAAAATCTAAATTGCATCAATTTCAAATTCAAGCTGTAACACAACAAAACGTGGAAAAAGTCAAGGAGTGTGAATACTTTCTGAAGGCACTGTATATGACCCTGAATCAGAGGTTATGAGTTCATAGAGGCTGCTTTGAAACTTTGCTCTTTGAGAGCTTAGAAAGGGTTGTTTTCTATAGGGTCAGGTGACTGAATATTTCTGTGTCTTTCTATGATGTTTATGAATCATTGTCATAATTTCAGTGCAGTATTGCCTGGAGCCCAAAGTGGTTGAACCTGCCAATGAGATCATCAAAGCAGATCTGGGTGAGTAAACCACTAGAGAATGTGTGTGTGTGTGTGTGTGTGTGCGCGTGCGTGCGTGAGTTTATTATTTATTTTCATTCATGATCCAAATAAAGATTTCAATGTTTGCCCCCTAGGTTCTTCCTTCAGTAAGATGTGTCGGGTGTTTGTGCCGAGTGTGGGGAATAAAAGTTGCACGGATTTGAATTGGAAAGCTAGCAAAAACTCAATTTCCAAAATTGTCTCAGAACGCATCTTTCAGGAATCACAAAGGTAGGTTGAGACAACACAACAGTATCGCAATACACACTGTAAGAATTCTACAAATGTGTTGCTTTTTAACCATTTTCATGTAGACTTGATTGTGTGTTTTGGATCATTGTCTTGCTGCATGACCCAGCTGCGCTTCAGCTTCAGCTCACAGACGGATGGCATGACATTCTCCTGTAGAATTCTCTGATACAGAGCAGAATTCATGGTTCCTTCTATTAAGGCAAGTCGTCCAGGTCCTGAGGCAGCAAAGCATCCCCAAACCATCACAATACCACCACCATGCTTGACTTACAGTATGAAGTTCTTACTGTGTAATGCAGTGTTAGCTTTTCGCCAGACATAATGGGACCCATCTCATCCAAAAAGTTGACTCAAGTTTGCCAAAAAGCACCTGAATCATCAAGACTATTTGAAGAATGTTCTATGGACAGATGAGTCAAAAGTATAGCTTTTTGGACGACATGGGTCCCATTACGTTCTACAGGAGAATGTAAGGCCATCTGTCTGTGAGCTGAAGCTGAAGCACAGCTGGGTCATGTAGCAAGACAATGATCCAAAACACATAATCAAGTTTACTTGAAAATGGTTAAAAAGCAACACATTTGAAGTTTTGTAATTTACTAGTCAAAGTCCAGACCCAATTCCAATTGAGATGTTGTGGTAGGACTTGAAACTAGCAGTTCATGCTTGAAAACCCAAAAATGTTGCATGCAAGAGTTGGCCAAATTCCTCCACAGCGATGTGAGAGACTGATCAACAACTACAGGAAGCATTTGGTTGCAGTCATTGCAGCTAAAGGTGGCACAACCAGTTGTTGAGTGTAAGGGGGCAGTTACTTTTTCACACTTGCATAACTTTGTTAATTAAATAAATAAAATAAGTATAATTTTTGGGTTTGTTATTTGTACACTCAGGTTCCTTTATCTAATATTAGGTTTTGGTTGAAGATCTGATAACATTCAGTATAAAAAATATGCAAAAATAGAGAAAATCAGAAAGGAGAAAATACTTTTTCACGGCACTGTATATGCCTGTATTCTGTGTCATCCAGATGGATGTTCTACTGTATAGTATCTAAACTGTTGGTATCGTATCAGGTATACTACTGAGATTAAGATAGGCTCCATATACCTTAATACATAGTGCTTGCTTTGAAACTTTGGAACTTCACAAAATCTAATCAAATCACATTTTATTTGTCACATGCGTCGAATACAACAGGTGTAGACCTTACCGTGAAATGCTTACTTACAGGCCCTTAACCAACAATGCAGTTCAAGAAATAGAGTTAAGAAAATATTTACTAAATAAAATAAAGTAAAAAATCAAATAACAAGTAACACAATAAAATAACAATAACGAGGCTAAATACAGGGTGTACCGGTACCGAGTCAATGTGCGGGGGTACAGGTTAGTCGAAGTAATTTGTACATGTAGGTAGGGGTAAAGTGACTATGCATAGATAATAAACAGCGAGTAGCAGCAGTGTAAAAACAAAGGGAGGGGGGTGTCAATGTAGATAGTCCAGGTGGCCATTTGATTAATGTTGACACAAATGAACTTGAAACTCTCGACCAGCTCCACTACAGCCCTGTCGATGTGAATAGGAGCGTGTTTGGCCCTCCTTTTCCTGTAGTCCACGATAGCTCCTTTGTCTTGATCACGTTGAGGGAGAGGTTGTTGTCCTGGCACCACACTGCCAGGTCTCTGACCTCCTCCCTTTAGGCTGTCTCATCGTTGTCGGTGATCAGGCCTACCACTGTTGTGTCGTCAGCAAACTTAATGATGGTGTTGGAGTCGTGCTTGGCCACGCAGTCATGGGTGAACAGGGAGTACAGGAGGGGACTAAGCATGCACCCCTGAGGGGCCCCAGTGTTGAGGATCAGCTTGGCAGATGTGTTGTTGCCTACCCTTACCACCTGGGGGCGGCCCGTCAGGAAGTCCAAGATCCAGTTGCAGAGGGAGGTGTTTAGTCCCAGGGTCCTTAGCTTAGTGATGAACTTTGTAGGCACTATGGTGTTGAACGCTGAACTGTAGTCAATGAACAGCATTCTCACATAGGTGTTCCTTTTGTCCAGGTGGGAAAGGGCAGTGTGGAGTGCGATTGAGATTGCGTCATCTGTGGATCCATGGGGGCGGGATGCAAATTTGAGTGGGTCTAGGGTTTCCGGGATGATGGTGTTGATGTGAGCCATGACCAGCCTTTCAAAGAACATCATGGCTACCGACGTGCTACGGGACGGTAGTCATTTAGGCAGGTTACCTTCGCTTTTCTGGGCACAGGGACTATGGTGGTCTGCTTGAAACATGTAGGTGTTACAGACTTGCTCAGGGAAAGGTTGAAAATGTCAGTGAAGACACTTGCCAGTTTGTCCACGCAGGATCTGAGTACACGTCCTGGTAATCCGTCTGGCCCCGCGGCCTTGTGAATGTTGACCTGTTTAAAGGCTACGGAGAGCGTGATCACACAGTCGTCCGGAACAGCTGGTGCTCTCATGCATGCTTCAGTGTTGCTTGCCCCGAAGCGAGCATAAAAGGCATTTAGCCCATCTAATAGGCTCGCGTCACTGGGCAGCTCGCTGCTGGGTTTCCCTTTGTAATCCGTAATAGTTTGCAAGCCCTGCCACATCTGACGAGTATCAGAGCCGGTGTAGTAGGATTCAATCCTAGTCCTGTATTGACGCTTTGCCTGTTTGATGGTTAGTCTGATGGCATAGCGGGATTTCTTCCAGTCTGTGCTAGCAAAACAGTCCTGTAGCGTAGCATCCGCGTCTTCTGATATTGAGCGAGTCACTGGTACTTCCTGCTTTAGTTTTTGCTTGAAAGCAGGAATCAGCAGGATAGAATTATGGTCAGATTTGCCAAATGGAGGGCGAAGGAGAGCTTTGTATGCATCACTGTGTGTGGAGTAAAAGTGGTCTAGGGTTTTTTCCCTCTGGTTGCAGATGTGATATGCTGGTAGAAATGAGGTAAAATGGATTTAAGTTTGCCTGCATTAAAGTTCCTGGCCACTAGGAGCGCCGCTTCTGTCCTGCCGATGCACGGAAATCCAGCCAACTGTATATTATCCGTGTCGTCGTTCAGCCACGACTTGGTGAAACATAAGCTATTACAGTTTTTAATGTCCCGTTGGTAGGATAGTCTAGAACGGAGCTCATCCAGTTTATTCTCCAGTGATTGCACGTTGGCCAATAGAACGGAAGGTAGAGGCGGGTTCCCCACTCGCCGAATAATTCTCACAAGGCACCCGATCTCCGCCCCCTGTACCTCTGTCTTTTCTTCACACGAATGACGGGATTTGGGCCTGGTCTCGGAGAAACAGTATATCCCTTCTGTAAGACTCATTAAAAAAAAAATATTTGTGCAGTTTGAGGTGAATAATCACTGTTCTGATATCCAGAAACTATTTTCGGTCATAAGAGACGGTAGCAGCAACATTATGTACAAAAAAGGTTACAAACAATGCAAAAAACCACACAAAATAGCACAGTTGGTTAGGAGCCTGTAAAACGGCACCCATCCCCTCAGGCGCCAATAACAGTGTATGTTATGTTAACTGTTGCCATGATGGTTTGATTGTGCGTTCACAAGGGGGAACTTGTCTGTCTCCCCCCCAGAGCAGGGAGTGGAGAGAAGAAGAGGAGGAGGGTGTATGGTTGGAGCGTCATTTGAATTTCTTGATGGTGGAAGAGGAAGACTTTTACATCAACTACACGTGTTTGGTTTCCAGTGACAGAGGCATTTCTTTAGCCTTCTTCATACTACAGCCTACAGGTTAGACAATACTGTCTGGAGGATAACATAAAGGTGTTTCAAAAGAGATCACACACATATTATCCTGTCCCTTTACCGTTGTTTTGATAGTGTATTATAACAACTGCAACCTCACCACTTTTGAAAAAACTGTTATAAATGCTATCTTCTCTCTTTTTCTGCACAGATCCAAACTATCTGCTCCCTATTGGGGTACTACTGACCAGTCTGGTATTGGTGTTTACTGTTAGTGTTGTTATTTACCATCGCTTCAAGATCGACATCGTGCTGTCGCTCAGGAGGATGTTCCCGCTTTTCTACACAAACACAGGTACGCAATGAGAGACACTTTACCGCACATATACTGCGCAAGCACACTCATGGAAACATTAATAGAAACATGCCTGAGCGCGCACACGCAGACATGCACACACTCATGCACACACACACACTATCTGCAGACTCATTGCATACTGTGCTTTCACGAAATGGAAACTCGCACTAACATAAATATACATTCCTACACCAGATACAGACAGAAATGCACATACAGCATGTCTCCCCACAAACCCCCAGGCCCACACTTAAACCCACACACACACGCATGTTGCATTGCTTGTGTTAGGTTCTGAACAAACTGAGTAAAAACTCAAACGGACAACTAGAAAAAGCTCAAACAAAGTTTATTCACCCACTGGGTCATATAGCTGCAAAGACAAAGATGTTTACACAATCACATATATTTATACCTTCCTACTAGGCGGAGTCAACCCCTTGCATATCTAGACAGCCAATACATCTCTGTTGCTAGTCAGGAACGTATTTGGTTCCTCTCATTGGTGTAGCCTCCTGCTAGAACCTTCATGGGCATGGAAATATACAGTTGAAGTTGGAAGTTTACATACAGTCATTAAAACTTGTTTTTCAACCACTCCACAAATTTCTTTTTAACAAACTATAGTTTTGGCAAGTCGGTTAGGACATCTACTTTGTGCATGACACAAGTAATTTTTCCAACAATTGTTTACAGACAGATTATTTCACATATAATTCACAGCAATTCCAGTGGGTCAGAAGTCTACATACACTAAGTTGACTGTGCCTTTAAAGTTGGCTTGCAAGCTGAAGAACACCATCCCAACTGTGAAGCACGGGGGTGGCAGCATCATGCTGTGAGGGTGCTTTGCTGCAGGAGGGACTGGTGCACTTCACAAAGTAGATAGCATCATGAGGAAGGAAAATTATGTGGATGTATTGAAGCAACATCTTAAGACATCAGTCAGGAAGTTTAAGCTTGGTCGCAAATGGGTCTTCCAAATGGACAATGACCCCAAGCATACTTCCAAAGTTGTGGCAAAATGGCTTAAGGACAACAACGTCAAGGTATTGGAGTGGCCACCACAAAGCCCTGACCTCAATCCTATAGAACATTATGGGCAGAACTGAAAAAGCGTGTGCGAGCAAGGAGGCCTCTTACACCAGCTCTGTCAGGAGGAATGGACCAAAAGTCATCCAACTTATTGTGGGAAGCTTGTGGAAGGCTACCCGAAACGTTTGACCCAAGTTAAACAATTTAAAGGCAATGCTACCAAATACTAATTGAGTGTATGTAAACTTCTGACCCACTGGGAATGTGATGAAATAAATAAAAGCGGAATAAATCATTCTCTTTACTATTATTCTGACATTTCACATTCTTAAAATAAAGTGGTGATCCTAACTGACCTAAGACAGGGAATTTTTACTAGGATTAAATGTCAGGAATTGTGAAAAACTGAGTTTAAATGTATTTGGCTAAGGGGTATGTAAACTTCCGACTTCAACTGTATGTGTGTGACAGGACTGACTGTTCCTCCTCACTTCATCTGACCTGACCTCGGGCCGAATTCCTCACTCCTCCTTACTCCACGGCTGTCCTACCTTAGCAGTGACTGAAACCAGACTGTTGCCCTTTGCCTCTCTCCATAGGGTACATGAGATTTAAGAATAACATTTCCCAACAGAATGTAAGCTCTGCACTCCCCTTTCTCACTCAGTAACTTTCCATACACCCGGTTCTAATATGGTAACATGAATAAGTATATTCCAAGCTAGAATCCAACACTTGTTTCCCACTCCCCACCTGACCACAAGTAAAATCAGTAGCAAGTGTAGCAATGTATTGTAGCACATCCCACAGCTATGCAAGCACAGCATTTTCCATGACTCAGAGGAAACAGAGAGGAAGTTTGATACAAGGCACTAAATAGGCCATGTAACCATAAAACACAAGCAACTATGGTGTCATAAATAACCAAGCCTCCTCTGTTAGGCAGGTTTGTGGAGGCTTTTGCTCTAGCCCAGCACTAACACATCTATTTTGTTTTACCTGTCCCTATCCTGCATGTGGCAGACTCTGATGGGAAGTTGTATGATGCGTACGTGGCATACCCCCGTCTGTTTGGGGATGGGGCGGAGCCTGTGGGGAGGCAGAGATGTTTGCCCTCCACATGTTGCCCCAGGTTCTGGAGGGAGGTGTGGCTACAGGCTGTTCATACTGGGCCGGGACAGCCTACCAGGGGAAGGTATGACATCTCAGCTCGACCCTGAGGCTCCAGGTTCCAGAAGACTAAGTTAGCCTTGGCATTAGTACATAAGTAGCATGATGATGAAATATGTGAAACCTTTCTGAAATCATAAAGACCTTCAGAAACCATTTCAATGGTAGAACAATGTTTTAATAACAATTTCCCCCTGCTCCCTGACCCCCTCTTCTCCTCCCTCCTCCCTTTCCCCCTCTTCTCCTCCCTCCTCTCTCCTCCCTTTCCCCCTCTTCTCCCTCCCTCCTCCCTTTCCCCCCTCTTCTCCTCCCTCCTCCCTCTCTAGCCATAGTAGATGCAGTGGAGGAGAGCATGCTGGCAAGCCGGCGTCTCCTCCTGGTCTACTCTGGCTCTACGTTCTGCAGTGGAAGCCACAGTGACAGCAGCAGTGGTGTCCTGAGGCCTGGCGAGCTTCGAGAGGCAGACGGCCATGCACCGTGCCCTGTTGGAGGGCTCCCTTAAGAGTGGTCCTTGTGGAGCTGGAGGAGGTCTCCCCCACACAGCTGACCCTCTTCCCCGAGTCGGTGCGCCACCTCCCGGGAGCGCTCAGGCGCCGTCTGCTGGTGGAAGAGTAGCAGAGGGTTGAGGTGTGGGAGGTGGGGAGAAGAGGAGGAGGTGGAGGAGAAGAGAGGGAGCTGGCGTCCCCTCTCTCCCTCACCCTCTCTTTCCTTGTCCTCACGCTTCTGGAAGAACTGAGGTTTATATGCCAGTGAGGGAACACGAGACCGAGGTGACCAGAGAAGAACAGCCTGATGAAGTTGTGATGGGATGGATGGGCTTTGGAGAGGACAGTGTTAGACATAACGAGGAAATCTGTTGAATGAAAGGACTTCTGGTACCTGACTCTCTCAACACATTTTCATGAAA
>NW_025535623.1:0-89252 GCF_020615455.1 Coregonus clupeaformis | reverse complement strand
ATTTTTACATTTACATTTTAGTCATTTAGCAGATGCTCTTATCCAGAGCGACTTACAGGAGCAATTAGGGTTAAGTGCCTTGCTCAAGGGCACATTTACGTCATTTAGCAGACGCTCTTATCCAGAGCGACTCACAAATTGGTGCATTCACCCTATAGCCAGTGGGATAACCACTTTACAATGAGGGGGGTAGAAGGATTACTTTATCCTATCCCAGGTATTCCTTAAAGAGGTGGGGTTTCAAATGTCTCCGGAAGGTGGTGAGTGACTCCGCTGTCCTGGCGTCGTGAGGAGCTTGTTCCACCATTGGGGTGCCAGAGCAGCGAACAGTTTTGACTGGGCTGAGCGGGAACTATGCTTCCGCAGAGGAAGGGGAGCCAGCAGGCCAGAGGTGGATGAACGCAATGCCCTCGTTTGGGTGTAGGGACTGATCAGAGCCCGGAAGGTACAGAGGTGCGTTCCCTCACTGCTCCATAGGCAAGCACCATGGTCTTGTAGCGGATGCGAGCTCAACTGGAAGCCAGTGGAGTGTGCGGAGGAGGGGGGTGACGTGAGAGAACTTGGGAAGGTTGAACACCAGACGGGCTGCAGCATTCTGGATGAGTTGTAGGGGTTTAATGGCACAGGCAGGAGGCCAGCCAACAGCGAGTTGCAGTAGTCCCAGACGGGGAGATGACAAGTGCCTGGATTAGGACTTGTGCCGCTTCCTGTGTAAGGCAGGGTCGTACTCTCCGAATGTTGTAGAGCATGAACCTACAGGATCGGGTCACCGCCTTGATGTTAGCGGAGAACGACAGGGTGTTGTCCAGGGTCACGCCAAGGCTCTTCGCACTCTGGGAGGAGGACACAACGGAGTTGTCAACCGTGATGGCGAGATCATGGAACGGGCAGTCCTTCCCGGGGAGGAAGAGCAGCTCCGTCTTGCCAGGGTTCAGCTTGAGGTGGTGATCCGTCATCCATACTGATATGTCTGCCAGACATGCAGAGATGCGATTCGCCACCTGGTTATCAGAAGGGGGAAAGGAGAAGATTAGTTGTGTATCGTCAGCGTAGCAATGATAGGAGAGGCCATGTGAGGATATGACAGAGCCAAGTGACTTGGTGTATAGGGAGAAAAGGAGAGGGCCTAGAACTGAGCCCTGGGGACACCAGTGGTGAGAGCACGTGGTGCGGAGACAGCTTCTCGCCACGCCACTTGGTAGGAGCGACCGGTCAGGTAGGACGCAATCCAGGAGTGAGCCGCGCCGGAGATGCCCAGCTCGGAGAGGGTGGAGAGGAGGATCTGATGGTTCACAGTATCAAAGGCAGCAGACAGGTCTAGAAGGACAAGAGCAGAGGAGAGAGAGTTAGCTTTAGCAGTGCGGAGAGCCTCCGTGACACAGAGAAGAGCAGTCTCAGTTGAATGACCAGTCCTGAAACCTGACTGGTTTGGATCAAGAAGGTCATTCTGAGAGAGATAGCAAGAGAGTTGGCTAAAGACGGCACGCTCAATAGTTTTGGAAAGAAAGAAAGAAGGATACTGGTCTGTAGTTGTTGACATCAGTGGGATCGAGTGTTGGTTTTTTGAGAAGGGGAGCAACTCTGGCTCTCTTGAAGACGGAAGGGACATGGCCAGCGGTCAAGGATGAGTTGATCAGCGAGGTGAGGTAGGGGAGAAGGTCACCGGAGATGGTCTGGAGAAGAGAGGAGGGGATGGGGTCAAGCGGGCAGGTTGTTGGGCGGCCTGCAGTCACAAGTCGCAGGATTTTATCTGGAGAGAGAGGGGAGAAAGAAGTCAGAGCATAGGGTAGGGCAGTGTGAGTAGGACCAGCAGTGTCATTAGACTTAACAAACGAGGATCGGATGTCGTCAACCTTCTTTTCAAAGTGGTTGACAAAGTCATCCACAGAGAGAGAGGAGGGGGGGAGGATTCAGCAGGGAGGAAAATGTGGCAAAGAGCTTCCTAGAGTTAGAGGCAGATGCTTGGAATTTAGAGTGGTAGAAAGTGGCCTTAGCAGCAGAAACAGATGATGAAAATGTAGAGAGGAGGGAGTGAAAAGATGCCAGGTCGGCAGGGAGTTTAGTTTTCTTCCATTTCCGCTCCGCTGCCCGGAGCTCTGTTCTGTGAGCTCGCAATGAGTCATCAAGCCACGGAGCTGGAGGGGAGGACCGAGCCGGCCGGGAGGATAGGGGACACAGAGAGTCAAAGGATGCAGAAAGGGAGGAGAGGAGGGTTGAGGAGGCAGAATCAGGAGATTGGAGGGAGAAGGATTGAGCAGAGGGAAGAGATGATAGGATGGAAGAGGAGAGAGTAGTGGGAGAGAGAGGCAAAGGTTGCGGCGGCGCATTACCATCTGTGTAGGGGCAGAGTGAGTAGTGTGGGAGGAGAGCGAGTGGGGAAAAGGAAACAAAGTAGTGGTCGGAGACATGGAGGGGAGTTGCAGTGAGATTAGTAGAAGAGCAGCATCTAGTAAAGATGAGGTCAAGCGTATTGCCTTCCTTGTGAGTAGGGGGGGACGGTGAGAGGGTGAGGTCAAAAGAGGAGAGGAGTGGAAAGAAGGAGGCAGAGAGAAATGAGTCAAATGTGGACATAGGGAGGTTGAAATCCCCCCAAAACTGTGAGGGGTGAGCCATCCTCAGGAAAGGAACTTATCAAGGCGTCAAGCTCATTGATGAACTCTCCAAGGGAACCTGGAGGGCGATAGATGACAAGGATATTAAGCTTAAATGGGCTAGTGACTGTGACAGCATGGAATTCAAATGAGGAGATAGACAGATGGGTTAGGGGAAAAAATTGAGAATGTCCAATTGGGAGAGATGAGGGATTCCTGTGCCACCACCCCTCTGACCAGATGCTCTCGGGGTATGCGAGAACACATGGTCAGACGAGGAGAGAGCAGTAGGAGTAGCAGTGTTTTCAGTGGTAATCCATGTTTCCGTCAGCGCCAGGAAGTCGAGGGACTGGAGATTAGCATAGGCTGGGATGAAGTCAGCTTTGTTGGCAGCAGAACGGCAGTTCCAGAGGCTGCCTGAGACCTGGAACTCCAGGTGTGGGGTGCGTGCAGGGACCACCAGGTTAGAGAGGCAGCAGCCACGCGGTGTGGGGGCGTTTGTGTAGCCTGTGCAGAGAGGAGAGAACAGGGATAGGCAGAGGCATAGTTGACAGGCTGTAGCAAATGGCTACAATAATGCAGAGGAGATCGGAATGAAATGAACTAAACATCTGGAAGAGTAGAGAGCAGGGCCTCCCTCACCAAAAACTTCTACCTCAGAAACTATAATTGTTTCACTGAACCACCCGAACAAAAACTCTACCAACTTCCACCTTTAGAAATCAGAATTGTTGTGAACCACAGCGGTTCAATGTTTAAATGAATAGACTCAACCCACTTTATTCAGCTAGCTAACTATGACACCATAGCTAACTAGCATGCTAGCATCCAATAACACACAGTTTAGCACCAACACTCCAGTACCTCCAGGAACGGTGCACCCCCTGTCATTGTAAAGATAAAGCAGGCAAAGACAACAGAATTGCTTTGTTATATTCCATTAGGATCACGATGTATTTTATATTTTCACGTTTGACCATCTTCATCTCAATGTCAATGATGGCTAGAAAGTGATGGTGAAGTCAGTCACTGTTATATTGACTATGATAGCTGATGTGAATGGTGTGTTAATCATCTAATTAAATCAATGTTTATTCGTCACAAGCACAGGATACAGGGTGTAAATGGTACAGTGATAATGCTTTAAAGATAATGCTTTAAAAAAATCTTGGCATAGATTGGGAGTTGATCAACGTTGGGAATAACCACTTTTGACTGTTACAAAGTAACAAATTTGTAGGTTCGTAAGTCACGTGGTCAACTGCCCTCCAATCGGAAATGACAGAAAGCGTTTATAAATTAAATCCAGATTAACAGCTAAATCTGAATAATAATATATGAAATACGGGTGGGGGAATCAATTTAGAGATAATAATATTGACATAACATTTGATCTTGTATCAAATATCTCTGGTAGCGTTGATGCCACAAGGGAACTGAGCAATTGTCCACTTGGTGGCGCAAGTGTTCCACTGACCATCGCATTTGAATGTTGAACCACTTGACTTCAATACATCATCAACGCAAATAATATGAACAATAAAAATAGCCTGTTTTTATTTTACATGTCTGTAGAGCCTTGTACTGATAAGACCACGGTGAGGGAGGCCTTCATAAAGTTGCCCTCCTAAATTACTAGAGGCCAAACTTCAAAGATGTCCATGGCACTGGACTGCAGTAAGAGCTAGGCCTACAGTGCGGCCAACGGAGAGGTCCCTGGCGTATGGTCCTGGCTGCCTAAATGTTTCCTCCACATAATAAACTGTACAAACATGGCACTTTAGAGGGTTACTTTTACAATTAGCCTTACTGAGCCACTACAACAAACTTCCTATCATGGACATGAAATGCCATTAGGCCTAATGAAGATACCGTATATGTAAGTTACTTAGTTTTGTGTCTTGTGAATCAACTGGTATGCGCATCAGGGTTTAATATTTCCTCGATATTATACACATCCCGAGAATAAATCACTCTTCTCCCGGGTAACCCGGTATTTTCCGCCATAACCGGAAGTGTCATTCAAAAGCATTATAACGCTTATAAATGTCTGGATTTGATTAGAGCTTTGATCAGCATGAAAATACAAACCTGATGCTACCTGAGCCTGATCAGACATATATTAAATACATGTTATAATACATTTGACAAATCCAAATCCCAGATGAAGAATAAGACACTATTTCAAAGCATAGTACATGTAATGTTAGCCAAGTACAATGTAATTACTAGTTGTTACACAGGATTTAGCTAGTTAAAATGAAGTGTATCTTTAGGAGTACTTGTAATTAATGTGTACACTACATTACCCATCCTGACAACCTGGCCCTCAATTCAAAGATTTAAGTGTTTGACTTCAACCATTGAGATAACAAAATACTAGTACAACCACAGAGTATCTGTATAAGAAAATCATTCAGAGCACACTGTGCTGCCAATCACAGTGTAAGGCGCGACATTTTGCGAGTGTGGAGAGCTCGTTAGAGGATAGAGAAAGCTTGCATTGAAGAGCTGGGCATCGTGTTATGACCTGCATTATCTGAAATAGGCCCACAGAATTATACCTACGGAGGAGCGGCTTCTATGGAGGAACTTTGAATGTCTTTGAACTTCAGAGTTGGTTTAACGTTGGACCAGAGCAGATGTTCGCTAGCTAGCTAACAACCTTGTTTGTGCAGTGCAGCACTAGAATTAAAAACAGGTCGTACCTTTTTGTTGTTAATAAATCCAATGTGAAACGTGGTGACTATAGTATACTTAACTAGCATTGAAAAAGTTCATCCATTCTTCTCAAATTAAACATATCTCCCTCATTTCTGAATCATGCTTGTAACGTTGTCAGTAGGATACAGTAACCTATGCTTCAGAGGAGAGGAGCAGGTAGTTTCCACACGCACACCCACTGGCAAAGGTTTCCATTCCAGCTGGAAGGCAGAAACTGGAATACGTTTCTAGAGTGAGCTTTCCCAGCTAACAAAATTACGTTCCAGGACGTGACCAAAGTTATTTTAGTCCCTACATAAGTCATGATAACGTTATTGTGAAACGTTCCTTCTACGTAGCTGTGGTGTCCGCTGACAAAACTTATGTCCCAAGTCTTTTCAGGACGTATAAATGTGGGGGAATTTTAAAGCGTTAAATATTAGTATTTTTAAGTCAACCTCATAATGTTGCTAAACGTCAGAAAGTACGTTGAGAGCCCCATAAAATGCAGTTTCTGGTAACCACTGGGAACGTAACTTTCGTACGTAACAGTGTGATGGGGACAAGGACATTCTGGCTGGCCAAACCCTCCCCTAACCTGGACAACGCTGGGCCAATTGTGCATCACCTCATGGGTCTCCCGGTCGTGGCTGGCTGCGACACAGACAGGTATCGAACCAGCATCTGTAGCAACGCAGCTTGCACTGCGATGCAGTGTCTTAGACCACTGCGCCACTCGGGAGGACCCTTAAGACACGTCATTTAATCTACCCTGAACATATACACAGTATCCTGTCGGTAGGTGTCCACTGACGAAATATGCAAAATGCCTGAAAATAAGTTCTTTTTTTACTTAAACTGTATCACAATAGATTCGTAAACAAAATCACAGCAATAAGCTCACAAAATAACAAGTCAGTAAAAACATGAACACTGCACTCCAATCAAGAACTGTAAAACTGCTTAAAGCTAAAAGTGAATAACTATGTTATGTTTATTCAGGTGCTGCTGCTCCATCCTCATCCACGGTCTCTTCCTCGACCCGCTCCTGGAAGTCAAAATAACACAAACTGGTCATTATTTTCCGTAAACAAATGATCAAAATGCCGGTTTAACGTCGACTCCCTACTACATTCCTTTTTTACTAGCACAATCATTTAGCTATATTGACCGACTGGATTAAAGTGAAGTAAAAAGGCCATTATCCTCTATGGCCTCCATAACTTGGTTCAGAGCAGTCCTGAACTCTGTACGGATCATCTCCAGTTCCACCATTATCCTCTATGGCCTCCATTACTTGGTTCAGAGCAGTCCTGAACTCTGTACGGATCATCTCCAGTTCCACCATTATCCTCTATGGCCTCCATAACTTGGTTCAGAGCAGTCCTGAACTCTGTACGGATCATCTCCAGTTCCACCATTATCCTCTATGGCCTCCATAACTTGGTTCAGAGCAGTCCTGAACTCTGTACGGATCATCTCCAGTTTCACCATTATCCTCTATGGCCTCCATAACTTGGTTCAGAGCAGTCCTGAACTCTGTACGGATCATCTCCAGTTTCACCATTATCCTCTATGGCCTCCATAACTTGGTTCAGAGCAGTCCTGAACTCTGTACGGATCATCTCCAGTTTCACCATTATCCTCATCTCCACTGCTTGAAGATCTGCAAAATAATAAGACTCAACAGTTTTGCTGCAAGTAGTGTGACAATACAAGCCATGAGTACCAGGCAGGACATGGATCAAGGCTATGTGAAATACCGCGATCAAAATATCCACCCTTCATATATATTAGTAGTATTGATAACCATGTATTTGCTGACAGCCAAATAATTTGAAATTGATGTTGACAATACAAGAGAAGCAACATGTTGTAACATATAGGCACATATAACTTGTGTGTGAAACATTGTATTGTATTCTTATGATTGGTAGGGGGTTATTATGTGTGAGTGAATGGGCTGCTTCTACTTTAACATCATGCTGTGTGACTTGTCTTTCTGTCACCCTATGCGTTTTACATAAAGTCTCCTACATGGAGTGTCTGCTTCTCTGTCTGCTTCTCTGTCTGCTTATCTGTCAGGCCGTCTGCTTCTCTGTCAGCTTAACGGTCAGGCCGTCTGCTTCTCTGTCGGTTTATCGGAACTACAGAGTTGGTTTAACGTTGGAACAGAGCTAATGTTAGCTAGCTAGCTAACAACCTTGTTTGTAAAGTGCAGTGCAGCACTATAATTAAAAAGAGGTCGTACCTTTTTGTCGTTAATAAATCCAATGTGAAACGTGGTGACTATAGTATCCTTAACTAGCATAGAAAAAGTTAATCCATTCTTCTCAAATTAAACATATCTCCCTAATTTCTGAATCATGCTTGTAACGTTGTCAGTAGGATACAGTAACCTATGCTTCAGAGGGGAGGAGCAGGTAGTTTCCACTCGCACACCCACTGGCAAAGGTTTCCATTCCAGCTGGAAGGCAGAAACTGGAATACGTTTCTAGAGTGAGCTTTGTTGCGATTTTTGTGGGACTGGAGAAAAATTCCCGGAAAGGAAAATAAGGTTATTACCTGGATTACATGCTTTTAAAATAACTGTGCTGTTCCTAAAAAGTATAGAACACTTTTTTCCGGTTCTTTCCCTGAACCGGTTCCAATCCTAGAGAAATTATGTGGATGAAGGTCATGCTTAGGCTAATAAACTATAAAGGGAAATAAATTGCTACAGTTTACACTTTTTTTTAGTAATTTAATGAAATGTTGTAATCTGATCTCGGAATGCACGGACCGTTAGCAGTGGGGGAACAGGAAGTTCCGGGCAGGCGGGCACCATTCTTCACAATAAAGAAAGCGCCTGAACTGTGCAGTCAAGAAGATAACCTTTGTGTCCGTTTCTATTTATTACTAGAGGTATGTAATAGCACGTTTAAACTTTCTAATGTCGAAAGAACATGTCATACCATGCTAGGTAACACATTCGTTAAGGTATTATCACGTTTGGTAAAGGTTTGATGTGTTATTTTTGTGTCAAACCAAGTGAAGAACGTGATAAAAACTATTTTACAAGTCACATAGCTAGATATGTTGGGTTTGTCTGAGTGAATGTACATACTTTTCTCATGTTAGTTTAATAAATAATCAATTTATTTGAGATTTTGAGTTCGTTTAGCATGTTATTGGTTTTGTGTAAAATTCCCATGCTGGTAAAATGGCGGCTACTCTCGGTCAGCGTCAACGGACTTCAGTGAGGACAGTGCGGGTGCATCAGAGACAATTTCACGGTCGCACTACTGTTTTGAAGCTGAATGTAATGATTATCAGTTTTCTACATGTGTACTAATATTCAGACACATTCTGTTGTTTCTGTCTTTATCAATAAATGTTACTATGGTATGAACAGGAAATACAATTGGTTTTTGATTGAAGTAATACAGTGAAGACAAGGTTATTCAGGAAATTAGCACATAGTGCTGTCTAAAACAAACTGTAACCTTGTACTAAATGGTTTTTGAGTCATTTATGCGTTGATCTACTATAGGTTAGGTATTAGCTCAAAAGTATTGTGGAGCTCCTGCTCCTTAATATAAACAGTACCGGCACCCAAAATGAGTATTAGCACCGATTTCAGTCCAAGTCAAGCACTGAATGAAATAATTGAACAAGAAAAAACTGAAAATATTTTAAGAGAATAAAGAAAGTGCCAGAACTGTCAAGACAATAACTTTTTGTGTCTGTTTCTCATTGTTACTACAGGACGACTAGAATTAAATCTGAGGCTGGTAACATCAATAGTGAGGACAAACCCAGCCTGCCTCTCTCCTTCCACACTGAGTCCAAACCTACAGTCACTGGGTCCTGATTGCGACAGTGGAGCTCAGTTTGCTAAGCAGGATCCAGAGATGGCATCAGTGAAGCTGGAAGACTGCAGTCAAACACTGGAGTTGAATGTCAACATTAAAGATGAAGAAGAGGAGGAGAAGATTGGGAAATCTGTTTCTCATGGTAAGAGCAGGTTCTATCTAATTAAGTTTGTTGTTTGTTCCAACTTCCCACTGTGCATGAAAAGTTGCAGTAGAACTGTTTCATGATGAACTGTTTCAATGAGAAGGTAGATATTATTTCATGCTACTGACCCTTACATGGTTTGACACCAGTATTGCCAGGATGTGTTTTATTCACTGGGCTATCTGGAGTGATCAGAGAGTAGACTAAAGAAGTGAAGTAGACAAACTGCCAGTGTTTTAAAGTCTATTAAATGAGTCTGTGTAGTTACTAACCCTTGTGATAGTGAGTGGAGGATGACACTAACCCTTGTGATAGTGAGTGGAGGATGACACTAACCCTTGTGATAGTGAGTGGAGGATGATATGGCTTCTACATCTGCATTGCTTGCACTTTGGGGTTTTAGGCTGGATTTCTGTAAAGCACTTTGTGACAACTTCTGATGTAAAAAGGGCTTCATAAAATACATTTGATTGACATGTATTTCATACCAACTGACTGGTTCTTCTGATGTTGTTCACACAGGAGACCATGTTGAGACATTCTCTACATCCAGCGAGCAACAGCAGGAAGATCACAGAGCTAAGAGGTCTCACCACTGCCCACATTGTGAGGAGAGTTTCTCAATTCTATCAAAGTTAGAACTACACCTACAAATACACACAGGAGAGAATATGTATTCCTGTACTGACTGTGTGAAGAATTTCACAACATCAAAGGCTCTGACAGTTCATCAGAAAGTTCACACAGGAGAGAAGTCTTACTCCTGCTCGGACTGTGGAAAGAGTTTCTCTCAACTGGGCCACTTAAAAACACATGAACGTATACACACAGGAGAGAAGCCTTACTCCTGCTCTGACTGTGTAAAATGCTTCAAAACATCAACTGAGCTAAAGGTTCATCAGAGAACACACACAGGAGAGAAGCCTTACTCTTCCTCGGACTGTGGGAAGAGTTTCTCTCGACTGGACCACTTAAAACAACATGAACCTATACATACAGGAGAGAAGCCTTACTCCTGCTCTGACTGTGTAAAGTGCTTCAAAACATCAACTGAGCTAAAGGTTCATCAGAGAACACACACAGGAGAGAAGCCTTACTCCTGCTCTGACTGTGTAAAGTGCTTCAAAACATCAACTGAGCTAAAGGTTCATCAGAGAACACACACAGGAGAGAAGCCTTATTCCTGCTCTGACTGTGTAAAGTGCTTCAGAACATCAACTGAGCTAAAAGTTCATCAGAGAACACACACAGGAGAGAAGCCTTATTCCTGCTCTGACTGTGTAAAGTGCTTCAAAACATCAACTGAGCTAAAACTTCATCGGAGAACACACACAGGAGAGAAGCCTTACTCCTGCTCTGACTGTGGTAAGAATTTCTCTAAACAGGAAAGCTTAAAATCACACCAACGGATACACTCAGGAGAGAAGCCTTACTCCTGCTCTGACTGTGGGGCAAGTTTCTCCCAACTGGGCAAGTTAAAAACACATGAACGTATACACACAGGAGAGAAGCCTTATTCCTGCTCTGACTGTTTAAAATGCTTCACAACATCAAATGAGCTAAAAGTTCATCAGAGAACACACACAGGAGAGAAGCCTTACTCCTGCTCTGAATGTGGGGCAAGTTTCTCTCAACAGGGCCACTTAAAACAACATGAACCTCAACATACAGGACGAAAGCCATACTTCTGCTCTGACTGTGGGAAGAGTTTCTCTAAACAGGAAAGCTTAAAATCACACCAACGGATACACTCAGGAGAGAAGCCTTACTCCTGCTCTGAATGTGGGAAGAGTTTCTCTCGACTGGGCCACTTAAAACAACATGAACGTATACATACAGGAGAGAAGCCTTACTCCTGCTCTGACTGTGTCAAATGCTTAACTACATCAACTGAGCTAAAAGTTCATCAGAGAACACACACAGGAGAGAAGCCTTACTCCTGCCTTGACTGTGTAAAGTGCTTCAAAACATCAACTGAGCTAAAGGTTCATCAGAGAACACACACAGGAGAGAAGCCTTACTCCTGCTCTGACTGTGTAAAGTGCTTCAAAACATCAACTGAGCTAAAGGTTCATCAGAGAACACACACAGGAGAGAAGCCTTATTCCTGCTCTGACTGTGTAAAGTGCTTCAGAACATCAACTGAGCTAAAAGTTCATCAGAGAACACACACAGGAGAGAAGCCTTATTCCTGCTCTGACTGTGTAAAGTGCTTCAAAACATCAACTGAGCTAAAACTTCATCGGAGAACACACACAGGAGAGAAGCCTTACTCCTGCTCTGACTGTGGTAAGAATTTCTCTAAACAGGAAAGCTTAAAATCACACCAACGGATACACTCAGGAGAGAAGCCTTACTCCTGCTCTGACTGTGGGGCAAGTTTCTCCCAACTGGGCAACTTAAAAACACATGAACGTATACACACAGGAGAGAAGCCTTATTCCTGCTCTGACTGTTTAAAATGCTTCACAACATCAAATGAGCTAAAAGTTCATCAGAGAACACACACAGGAGAGAAGCCTTACTCCTGCTCTGAATGTGGGGCAAGTTTCTCTCAACAGGGCCACTTAAAACAACATGAACCTCAACATACAGGACGAAAGCCATACTTCTGCTCTGACTGTGGGAAGAGTTTCTCTAAACAGGAAAGCTTAAAATCACACCAACGGATACACTCAGGAGAGAAGCCTTACTCCTGCTCTGAATGTGGGAAGAGTTTCTCTCGACTGGGCCACTTAAAACAACATGAACGTATACATACAGGAGAGAAGCCTTACTCCTGCTCTGACTGTGTCAAATGCTTAACTACATCAACTGAGCTAAAAGTTCATCAGAGAACACACACAGGAGAGAAGCCTTACTCCTGCCTTGACTGTGTAAAGTGCTTCAAAACATCAACTGAGCTAAAAATTCATCAAAGAATACACACAGGAGAGAAGCCTTACTCATGCTCTGACTGTGTAAAGTGCTTCAAAACATCAACTGAGCTAAAAGGTCATCAGAGAACACACACAGGAGAGAAGCCTTACTCCTGCTCTGACTGTGGGACAAATTTCTCTCAAATGGGCCATTTAAAAAGACACCAAGGTAAACATAAAGGAGAGAAGCCTTACCACTGATCTAAAAACAACAGCTAAGCTAAAATGCCATCAGAGAACACACACAGGAGAGAAGCCTTACTTCTGCTCTTACTGCGGCAAGAGATTCTCCTGATTGGGCAACGTAAAAACACACCAACGGTTACACACTGGAGAGAAGACTTATCACTGCACTGACTGTGAGACGAGATTCTACAGATTGGGCAATTTAAAAAGACACCAACGTATACATAAGAAGTTGTAGTGGATTAGATCAAATGAAGAAAGTGTAGAACACTCTATTGTAATCCTATTGTTTCTCACTGTGAGAGAACTGTGCAGAGGAAAGGAAGCGTTGTACAATGTTAGCCTCTATTTACTTTACTGATCAGTGTGCACCTTGTCAGTTTTGCTGTGCTTAGATAGCTTCTATTGTAAAGATATTGAGAGGACTAGGGTATGGAGGAAACCCCTGAGTACATGCATCTATGCTGTGTGTCAGCATTGCAGGCTGGTGGTGGTGGTGTGGGGTGTGATTTTATGGCACGTATTGGGCCCCTTGATAAAAGTGGAGCAACTTTTGAATGCCACAGGATATCTAAACATAATTGCCAATCAGGTGCATCCCTTCATGACAGCAGTTATCCATCTGCAAATAGATTTTATGCCCCATGCCACAAGGCTTGTCCAGGAATGATTCCATGAATTTGACAGTGAATTCAGGTTACTGCAGTGGCCTTCCGAGGCACCAGATCTCAATCCAATTGTGCATCTGTTGTAGGAGATGGAACGAGCTATTCGGAGTAGGAATCCACTGCCAGTCAACTTGACACAACTGTGGGAAGCATTGCAGTCAACATGGGCCAGCATCCCAGTGGAACGCTTTCGACACCTTGTAGAGTCCATGCCCTGACGAATTGAGGCTGTTCTGATGACAAAGACTATCAGCTGTTCAGAAATGACAGGTCCAGAGAGGGGATGTGAGGAGGGGGCGTGGCTATGTATGTGACTCACAGTATGCAGGCAAAGAGAAGAATAACTGACCTAGAGAAAGAAGAGTTTGAGTGTCTTCAGCTCCGTCCTAAACAACACCCCAGCTCAGTTTCATCTCTGGTAGTGGAGTGCTCTAACATCCACCATGGGCACATGACAAAACACTGCAGCAGAACACTGTGGATTATCTCATAATCACTGTCCATGTTATCAGGATGTCCTCTCCTCAAATGGGTCTCATCCTGTGTGGAGACTTTAATCAACTGCCCATCAAGATGCTGACAAACTCCCATCCAGACATGAAACAAATGGTCAAAGACAAGACCACAGAGGGGACTCCATCCTAGATCTGCTCAACACAACCCACTGCACTTGCTCCTCTCGGATCCAGTGATCACAAATGTCTGCTGTTCTCTCCAAACACAATATCAGGAGGGAGAAGTGAGGTGCAGTGGAAAAAAGGACATCTGGTAACCCAGAACAGAAAGGAGACCTTTGCACGATGTATGGCCAGTACTGACTGGTCTGCCATATACAGTGGGGAAAACAAGTATTTAGTCAGCCACCAATTGTGCAAGTTCTCCCACTTAAAAAGATGAGAGAGGCCTGTAATGTTCATCATAGGTACACGTCAATTATGACAGACAAAATTAGAAAAAAAAATCCAGAAAATCACATTGTAGGATTTTTAATGAATTTATTTGCAAATTATGGTGGAAAATAAGTATTTGGTCAATAACAAAAGTTTCTCAATACTTTGTTATATACCCTTTGTTGGCAATGACACAGGTCAAACGTTTTCTGTAAGTCTTCACAAGGTTTTCACACACTGTTGCTGGTATTTTGGCCCATTCCTCCATGCAGATCTCCTCTAGAGCAGTGATGTTTTGGGGCTGTCGCTGGGCAACACGGACTTTCAACTCCCTCCAAAGATTTTCTATGGGGTTGAGATCTGGAGACTGGCTAGGCCACTCCAGGACCTTGAAATGCTTCTTACGAAGCCACTCCTTCGTTGCCCGGGCGGTGTGTTTGGGATCATTGTCATGCTGAAAGACCCAGCCACGTTTCATCTTCAATGCCCTTGCTGATGGAAGGAGGTTTTCACTCAAAATCTCACGATACATGGCCCCATTCATTCTTTCCTTTACACGGATCAGTCGTCCTGGTCCCTTTGCAGAAAAACAGCCCCAAAGCATGATGTTTCCACCCCCATGCTTCACAGTAGGTATGGTGTTATTTGGATGCAACTCAGCATTCTTTGTCCTCCAAACACGACGAGTTGAGTTTTTACCAAAATGTTCTATTTTGGTTTCATCTGACCATATGACATTCTCCCAATCCTCTTCTGGATCATCCAAATGCACTCTAGCAAACTTCAGACGGGTCTGGACATGTACTGGCTTAAGCAGGGGGACACGTCTCGCACTGCAGGATTTGAGTCCCTGGCGGGGTAGTGTGTTACCGAGGTCCCAGCTCTCTGCAGGTCATTCACTAGGTCCCCCCGTGTGGTTCTGGGATTTTTGCTCACCGTGCTTGTGATCATTTTGACCCCACGGGGTGAGATCTTGCATGGAGCCCCAGATCGAGGGAGATTATCAGTGGTCTTGTATGTCTTCCATTTCCTAATAATTACTCCCACAGTTGATTTCTTCAAACCAAGCTGCTTACCTATTGCAGATTCAGTCTTCCCAGCCTGGTGCAGGTCTACAATTTTGTTTCTGGTGTCCTTTGACAGCTCTTTGGTCTTGGCCATAGTGGAGTTTGGAGTGTGACTGTTTGAGGTTGTGGACAGGTGTCTTTTATACTGATAACAAGTTCAAACAGGTGCCAGTAATACAGGTAACGAGTGGAGGACAGAGGAGCCTCTTAAAGAAGAAGTTACAGGTCTGTGAGAGCCAGAAATCTTGCTTGTTTGTAGGTGACCAAATACTTATTTTCCACCATAATTTGCAAATTTTCTCAATTTGTCTGTCATAGTTGACATAGTTGTACCTATGATGAAAATTACAGGCCTCTCTCATCTTTTTAAGTGGGAGAACTTGCACAATTGGTGGCTGACTAAATACTTTTTCCCCCCACTGTATGAGGTGGAGAGCATTGGTGGAGACGTTCAACTCCTGCATTCAAACTGCACTTGATGTATGCATGTCAATAAGAAATAAGAAAACAACACTGGACAAGCCCTGGATGACTGAAAGAATAAAGGCTGCCATCAGGAAAATACAGAATATTTTCAACAGATGGGGAGAAACAATGACATTGAGAAAATACAGAAACACAGTGCACATTGTTAACACCTCCTACTGGCAGGGGACAGTTTTATCTAAGTGCACGAATCAGTATGACTACCTCCCAAAGTCCAGCACTACTACCGCCCTTGTGAAAGCCACACACTCCTGGCTGACAGCTACAGACTCCATAAACCCAACAATGGTGGGTGTGTTACTTGCTAATGTGTCCAAAGCCTTTGATCGAGTAGATCACGCAAAGTTCCTGCAACATCTGTCTGACATTGAACTGTCTCCAAGGTTACTAGCCTGGCTCCACAGCTACACCACCGAAAGAGGGCAGAGGGTGATGGCAACTGGCACATTTAGCCCTTGGTCAGAGGTCACCTCTGGTGTGCCACAAGGTGACGTGGTTTCACCATATCTGTTTCTCCTTCACATGTCCACCTGAAAAGTTGTCTTCAGTGACACTCTGGACACTGGGTATGCAGACGATGTAGGGCTGTCCCGAGCCATACCATTAACCAGCATCCAAGAGGACACTTCCATGGGCTTGGAGATACTGCAGCTGGAAGAGTGGGCCACATCCAACAACATGGTCCTGAATGGGAAAAAGTCTGTGGAAATTCAGATATGTTTTTCTAGAGACCATCCACAACCTGCACCACTAATCCTAGGAGGACAGGAAGTACCTGTGGTAACAACATCCAAGTATCTTGGTTTTCATCTAGACTTTAACCTCAGTGGTGACACGTGGAGCATTCATCTAGACTCTAACCTCAGTGGTGACACGTGGAGTAGTCCGTGAAAAAGGCCACAAAGCACCTTTTTGACATTTCTTGCCAGTAATGTCCTACTGAAGATCTGGTCACAGTCTATACTACACTGGCCAGGCCTTGTCTGGAATACGGAGTGCTGTTAGTTGGATGCAGTAAAAAGCAGCAGGCCCAACTAGACAGGGTGCAGAGGAGGGCCTTGAGGATCATCTCCAGAGGTGGAGCAGTCCAACCACAGCTCCCGTCACTGCAGAGCAGGCGAGAACAGGCTGCACCTGTTGAAGGACATGCACACTCTTGACCATCCACTGAATGACATGCTCCCTCCAAGAAGAGGTAACTGCACCACCAGGCTCCTGAGAAACAGCCACAAACTGTCCTGTATAACTGCCTGTACAAACCGCCTGCGAAACGCCACTCTACCCACTGCTATCAGACTGCATAATAACTCCAGCTCTTAAATGGTTTTCCCCCAAAAAAAATTCATCACATTTTAATATTTCAATTTCCATCATGAAAAATGTCCTGTAATGTTTCAAGTGTTCTGTATTCTACTTATGTCACGTATTGTGTTATGTATTTTAAAATGAGTGTTTTGCAGTTATTAGTCATGTAAATTCTGCATTTCTTCAATTTTATCGGTGAGCAAGAATAAATCAACTCAAACTCAAAAGGGGGTTGCAACTCAATATTAGGAAGGTGTTCCTAATGTTTTGTGGACTCAGTGTATATCAATTAAAGATGTGTGATGATCAGTTTTCAGCATTAGTTTGGATGGATTATTTTATGTTACTAAACATATTTTGTTTAATGATGAACAGGCTATGAATCGACTACTTGTGTTTATTAAATTGTATTTTAATACTAGATTAATTATTTTAGTCATTGATGATGAATGTATTTGAATAACTGTATTGAGTTTCTCTATATTACTACTGGACGACTCAGATTAAGTCTGAGGCCTGTAACATCAACAGTGAGGACAAACCCAGCCTGCCTCTCTCCTTCCACACTGAGTCCAAACCTACAGTCACTGGGTCCTGATTGACAGTCGAGCCCAGTTTGCACCGCAGGTACCAGAGATGGCATCAGTGAAGCTGGAAGACTGCAGTCACACACTGGAGCTGAATGTCAACATTAAAGATGAAGAAGAAGAGGAGGAGAAGATTGGGAAAGCTGTTAATCATGGTTAATCATGGCTCTATCTATTCTGTAATTCTGACATCACACGTCCCTGAACAACTGGGCTATAACTGGGTTATTTCATGCTACTGACACTTGCTTGGTTTGACACCAGTATTGTCAGCATGATGCTTGATGACAGCTTTGCACACTCTTGGCATTCTCTCAACCAGCTTCACCTGGAATGCTTTTCCAACAGTCTTGAAGCAGTTCACACATATGCTGAGCACTTGTTGACTGCTTTTCCTTCACTCTGTGGTCCAACTCATCCCAAACCATCTCAATTGGGTTGAGGTCGTTGATTGTGGCCAGGTTATCTGATGCAGCACTCCATCACTCTCGCTGCAGAATGCTGTGGTAGCCATGCTGGTTAAGTGTGCCTTGAATTCTAAAAAATCACCAGCAAAGTACCATCACACCACCTCCTCCATGCTTCACGGTGGGATCCACACATGTAGAGATCATCCGTTCACCTACTCTGTGTCTCACAAAGACACTGCGGTTGGAAACAAAATCTCAAATTTGGTAACGTCACACCAAAGGACAGATTTCCCCCGGTCTAATGTCCATTGCTCATGTTTTTTGGCCCAAGCAAGTCTCTTCTTCTTGTTGGTGTCCTTTACTAGTGGTTACCTTGCAGCAATTCAACCATGAAGGCCTCATTCACGCAGTCTCCTCTGAACAGTTGATGTTGAGATGTGTCTGTTACTTGAACTCTGTGAAGCATTTATTTGGGCTGCAATTTCTGAGGCTGGTAACTCTAATGAACTTATCCTCTGCAGCTGAGGTAACTCTGGATCTTCCTTTCCTGTGGCGGTCCTCATGAGAGCCAGTATCATCATAGCGCTTGATGGTTTTTGCGACAGCACTTGAATAAACTTTAAAAGTTATTCAAATGTTCCGGATTGACTGACCTTCATGTCTTGAAGTAATGATGGACTGTTGTTTCTCTTTGCTTATTTGAGCTGTTCTTGCAATAATATGGACTTGGTCTTTTACCAAATAGGCCTATCTTCTGTATACCACCCCTACCTTGTCACAACACAACTGATTGGCCCAAGCGCAGTAAGAAATTCCACAAATTAACTTTTAACAAGGCACACCTGTTAATTGAAATGCATTCCAGGTGACTACCTCATGAAACTGGTTGAGAGAATGCCAAGAGTGTGCAAAGCTGTCTTCAAGGCATAGGTTGCTTACTTTGAAGAATTTCAAATATAAAATATATATTTTGATTTGTTTAACACTTTTTTGGTTACTACATGATTCCATATGTTTTATTTGATAGTTTTGATGTGTCCACTATTATTCTACCATGTAGAAAATAGTAACAATAAAGAAAATCCCTGGAATGAGTAGGTGTTCTAAAACGTTTGACAGGTACTGTATGTGAATTTGGGAAAATCTGCTATAGGTTAAGTACCGGCACCTCAAAAATCTAGTGCTTTAGTTCATGTTCCTCTTATAGAATATTAGCTCAACAATAATGTGGAGCTCCTGCACCTAAATATAAACAGTACCGGCACCTATTTCAGTCCAAGTCAAGCACTGAATTAGATAATTTAACAAGAAGAAATGTAGTATATTTTTAGAGAATAAAGAAAGTGCCAGAACTGTCAAGACTATCTTTTGTGTGTTTCTCATTATTACTACAGGACGACTATAATTAAATCTGAGGCCGGTAACATCAATAGTGAGGGCAAACCCAGCCTGCCTCTCTCCTTCCACACTGAGTCCAAACCTACAGTCACTCGGTCCTGATTGTGACAGTGGAGCCCAGTTTACTGCAGGATCCAGAGATGGCATCCGTGAAGCTGGAAGACTGCAGTCAAACACTGTAGCTGAATGTCAACATTAAAGATGAAGAAGAGGAGGAGAAGATTGGCACATTCAATACCGCCTTACACACACTTGCCTGCATCTAGCTTATCTATGGTGTAATCATTAGTCCAACAGTTGCAAACAATAGTTTCTATTGGACAAATTCAGGTATGTTTATCCCTGTTTCATTCCGTTTGCTTCCGTTTAAGAAACGTTTTTCAACAGAATCGGCGGAATGAATACACCCTGAACACACGCAAACAGTTCAATTTCAGAGCCAAACAGGTTGTTGTATTCCTTCTTGCATCTAAACGCTCTCCTCCTCTCACCTTTTCCCTTCACTTGTGAACAACACAAAAACCTTTCCAAGCCAAACCATCATATCATAACCGCTACACACAGCCTACATCATTGTCACCATGTTAGCTAAAGTAATGTAATAGTCAACATAGCTAATAGAACTAACATGTTAGTAAACCTGCTACAATCATGCAGCACAGTGTACTTTCAGTAAGCAGTTTAGCAGTTATACCGGCGGGCCCCGGTGGCAATAAATTAGTAAAACCAAAAGCTTACCTTGACTTGGAAGAGTTCCAGTGTTAGATAGTCATAGCCAGCTAGCTAACATAGCATCCCTCTGTTTGAGCCGGGTGTTTGAGTAGGCTAAACTAGCCAGCTGCATTTGCTAGCTAGTAAGTGAAACTGAACAAAAATGACAAAATATCTCTCTCGCTCCTCCTTCGTTTTTGAAGAAATTCATTTGTTCAAAACTGTTCAACTATTGTCTTTCTCTCTCTTTGAGTCAACTACTCACCACATTTTATGCACTACAGTGCTAGCTAGCTGTAGCTTATGCTTTCAGTACTAGATTCATTCTCTGATCCTTTGATTTGGTGGACAACATGTCAGTTCATGTTTCAAATGCTCTTATAGGTTGGAGGATGTCCTGCGGAAGCTGTCATAATTACTGTTTAAGTCTATGGAAGGGGGTGAGAACCATGAGCCTCCTAGATTTTGTATTGAAGTCAATGTACTCAGAGGAGGACGGAAGCTAGCTGTCATCCGGCTACACCATGGTGCTACCCTACAGAGTTCTGTTGAGGCTATTGTAGACCTTCATTGCAAAACAGTGTGTTTTAATCAATTATTTGGTGACATATAAATATATATTTATAGTTTTATCTAAAAACAAAATTAGTTTTTTTTATGAAATTACCTGAGGAGGATGGCCTGTGTAGGGATGTGATTTGGATTGGACTGTGACTTTTTAAAATGTGTTTATTTTGTGTGATGTAGTTTGTCCCCCTTTTCCAGAATGGACATTAATTTGTTTATCCAGGAAACTAACCGAACAGTATCTGGCGGCAAACACATTACGTGAAAGTCATTATACTAAATAATAATAAGAAGAGGCAGTTAGTCCATCAGTCCAATAGATGGCGATGTTGCACTGTGGTAGTGGGGGAACAGGAAGTTCCGGGTTGGCGCGCCCCATTATTCAGAATAAAGAATGCGCCAGACATGTGCTGTCTTCGATAACTTTGTGTCCGTTTCAAATGTATTACTACAGGTATGTAATCGCACGTTTAAACTTTCTAATATCGAAAGAACATGTCATAACATGCTAGTTAACAAATACGTCAAGGTATTCTCCCATTTGGTAAAGTTATGTGTTATTTTTGTGTCAAACCGAGTGAGTGAAAGAACATGATAAAAACAATAGATAAAAACTAGTTTACAAGTCACATAGCTAGAGATTTGGTATTTGTCTAAGTGAATGTAAATACTTTCGTCAATGTAATTTAATAAAGGATCAATTTGAGATTTCTGTGTTCGTTTGACATGTTATTGGTTTTGTGTAAAAAAATGTATAATCTTACGAGCTGTTAAAATGGCGTCCATTTTGATGTTCGTTTAAAGTCCACGTAGAAGATAATGGCCCCTATCAGATATTTATGTAGTTGGTGCAGTATATTATTTTACTGTAGTAAATATACATTGGGTGGTCGGGGTTGTCCGAGCCCTGAATGCTGATTGGCTGAAAGCCGTGGTATATCAGACGTACACCACAGGTATGACAATATATATATATATTTTTTTACTGTTATACATATGTTGGTAACCAGTTTATAATAGCAATTAGGCGACTGAGGCATTGCATCGTGCCTAACAGCCCTTGTGGTATATTGACCATAACATACCTCCTCAGGCCTTATTGCATAAATATACATGAGTTCTATCTTGGAAAAGTATTTATTAGCTTACAATTGTACAATTTATGCTTCCTGCATATAACCACGAAGACGGCCGGAAAGGCCCTAAAGCAACAACTTTTACTCCACTACATTCCTAAAGAAAAGTTGTACTTTTTACTCCCATACATTTTCCCTGACACCCAAAAGTACTCATTACATTTATAATGCTGAGGCAGGACAGCAATATGGTCCAATTCACTCACCTATCGATATCACGCATTGTCACCCCTACTGCCCCTGATCTGGCAGACTCACTAAACACAAATACTGCGTTTGTAAATGACGTTTGAGTGTTGGAGTGTGTCCCTGGCCGTCCGTGAATATTATTATTTTTGAGTGAAAAAATACAGTGAAGATAAGGTTATTAAGGAAAATAGCTCATAGTGCTGCCTAAAACAAACTGTAACCTTGTCCTAATTAGTTTTTGAGTCATTTATTCATTTCTGCAGTTGCTTTGTGTAATTTTTGTGCACTTGTAACATCAACAGTGAGGACAAACCCAGCCTGCCTCTCTCCTTCCACACTGAGTCCAAACCTACAGTCACTGGGTCCTGATTGACAGTCGAGTCCAGTTTGCACCGCAGGTACCAGAGATGGCATCAGTGAAGCTGGAAGACTGCAGTCAAACACTGGAGCTGAATGTCAACATTAAAGATGAAGAAAAGGAGGAGAAGATTGGGAAATCTGTTTCTCATGGTAAGAGCAGGTTCATTCCAACTTTCCACTGTGCATGAAAAGTTGCAGTAGAACTGTTTCATGATGAACTGTTTCAATGAGAAGGTAGATGTTATTTCATGCTACTGAGACTTGCATGGATGACACCAGTATAGTCTGTTTTGGAATGGGTGGCCAGTAATAAACTGGCCCCAAACATCTAAAACTAAGAGCACTGTATTTGGTACAAATCATTTCCTAAGTTCTAGACCTCAGCTGAATCTGGTAATGAATTGTGTGGTTGTTGAACAAGTTGAGGAGACTAAATTACTTGGCATTACCTTAGATTGTAAACTGTCATGGTCAAAACATATAGATTCAATGGTTATAAAGATGGAGAGAGGTCTGTCCATAATAGATGCTCTGCATTTTTGACACCACACTCTAAAAAGCAAGTTCTACAGGTTCTAGATTTGTCTTATCTTGATTATTGTCCAGTCGTGTGGTTGAGTGCTATAAGCAAAGATCTAGTTAAGTTAATAAGTATGTAGGTTATTGTCACGAGAATTGTTATCGCAATGGTTGAAGTCAAACACTTCTTAAATCTTTGAATAATTTCCGAGGTGTAAATCTCTAGTTTAAATAAATTAAACAATGACCCAATTCTGCAATGGTCAGCCTTTATTCATTGAGAGCGCTCTGCCCTCTCAAGTTCAGAGTCCATCTTTTATACACACACATCAGAGTAAAAGTTCCTCCCCGCTTTAGGCGGGCTGTATTTTTCCACTGTACACATATACAGTGGAGAGAACAAGTATTTGATACACTGCCGATTTTGCAGGTTTTCCTACTTACAAAGCATGTAGAGGTCTGTAATTTTTATCATAGGTACACTTCAACTGTGAGAGACGGAATCTAAAACAGAAATCCAGAAAATCACATTGTATGATTTTTAAAGTAATTAATTTGCATTTTATTGCATGACATAAGTATTTGATCACCTACCAACCAGTAAGAATTCCGGCTCTCACAGACCTGTTAGTTTTTCTTTAAGAAGCCCTCCTGTTCTGCACTCATTACCTGTATTAACTGCACCTGTTTGAACTCGTTACCTGTATAAAAGACACCTGTCCACACACTCAATCAAACAGACTCCAACCTCTCCACAATGGCCAAGACCAGAGAGCTGTGTAAGGACATCAGGGATAAAATTGTAGACCTGCACAAGGCTGGGATGGGCTACAGGACAATAGGCAAGCAGCCTGGTGAGAAGGCAACAACTGTTGGCGCAATTATTAGAAAATGGAAGAAGTTCAAGATGACGGTCAATCACCCTCGGTCTGGGGCTCCATGCA
Source organism: Coregonus clupeaformis (assembly GCF_020615455.1). Lineage (NCBI taxonomy): Eukaryota > Metazoa > Chordata > Actinopteri > Salmoniformes > Salmonidae > Coregonus > Coregonus clupeaformis. The sequence goes on along the minus strand of NW_025535623.1, from coordinate 65,618 downwards.
AGTTCTCACCTCATGGGGCATCAATGTTCATGAGGAAGGTGAGGGATCAGCCCAGAACTACACGGCAGGACCTGTTCAATGACCTGAAGAGAGCCGGGACCACAGTCTCAAAGAAAACCATTAGTAACACACTACGCTGTCATGGATTAAAATCCTGCAGCGCACGCAAGGTCCCCCTGCTCAAGCCAGCGCATGTCCAGGCCCATCTGAAGTTTGCCAATGACCATCTGGATGATCCAGAGGAGGAATGGGAGAAGGTCATGTGGTCTGTTGAGACAAAAATAGAGCTTTTTAGTGTAAACTCCACTCGCCGTGTTTGGAAGAAGAAGGATGAGTACAACCCCAAGAACACCATCCCAACCGTGAAGCATGGAGGTGGAAACATCATTCTTTGGGGATGCTTTTCTGCAAAGGGGACAAGACGACTGCTCCGTATTAAGGGGAGGATGGATGGGGCCATGTTTTGCAAGATCTTGGCCAACAACCTCCTTCCCTCAGTAAGAGCATTGAAGATGGGTCGTGGCTGGGTCTTCCAGCATGACAACGACCCGAAACACACAGCTAGGGCAACTAAGGAGTGGCTCCGTAAGAAGCATCTCAAGGTCCTGGAGTGGCCTAGCCAGTCTCCAGACCTGAACCCAATAGAACATCTTTGGAGGGAGCTGAAAGTAAACCTACCATTAAAATTATAGACTGATCATTTCTTTCTCAGTGGGCAAACATACAAAATCAGCAGGGGATCAAATACTTTTTTCCCTCACTGTATATATTAAATATATTTGTGAAAAATATATATTTGGGGGATTGGAAGTGATGCAGACAATTACATTGATGGAAGTTACAATCTATCTGCAACATTAAAGCTGATCTACCCCCCCATAAAATATCAAAAATTGTATAAAAATACCTATTTAAGCTGCAGCTGGCCCAGAACAGAGTGGCACATCTTGCTCTTCATTGTAATCAGAGGGCTAATATAAATACTATGCATGCCAGTCTCTCTTGGCTAAGAGTTGAGGAGAGACTGACTGCATCACTTTTTCTTTATGTAAGAAACATTGTGTTAAATCCCAAATTGTATGCATAGTCAACTTACACACAGCTCTGACACACATACTTACCCCACCAGACATGCCACCAGGGGTCTTTTCACAGTCCCTAAATCCAGAACAAATTCAAGAAAGTGTACAGTATTATATAGAGCTGCTTTTACATGGAACTCCGTTCCATCTCATATTGCTCAAATAAACAGCAAACCTGCTTTCAAAAACAGATAAAGCAACGCCTCTCCCCTATTTGACCTAGATAGTTTTTGTATGTATTGACATGTAGGCTACGTGTGCCTTTTAAAATGTGTTTATGTAGTTCTGTCCTTGAGCTGTTCGTGTCTATTATTTTTTTGTATTATGTCATGTTTTGTGTGGACCCCAGGAAGAGTAGCTGATGCTTTTGCAACAGTTTATTGGGATCCTAATAAAATACCAAAGAACCAAAATACACAGATACCAGTATTGCCAGCATGTGTTTTATTAACTGGGCTATCTGGAGTGCTCAGAGAGTAGACTAAAGAAGTGAAGTAGACAAACTGCCAGTAATTAGAACTTCTATGAAATTAGTCAGTGTAGGTACTAGGCTTGGGTGGTATACTGTATACCAGGATATTTGGAAAAAGCCACTGGATGGGTTTTCAATACAGCTGAAACTATTTCTTTGAAGTATTTTTTTTTATTCATTTGAATATTTGTAGCTACTTTTTAAGTAAATACCTGCAGTCAACTTGTGCAATACGTTATGAGATAAAGAACATTACGTCACATTATTATGTAGCTTACGGTAGTCCCCAGTCAACGAGAAGAGAGCAGAGCCTTGTGAGTCACTCTCTGTCATGCAGCATGCGCCAGGTGATCTAATTACAGTATGGAATTCACAACTAAATGTTTGCCAGCTAGATATCTTATAACTATTAAGGTAACAGTCTACATTGTGCGAAATGCTCTGCAGTTTCCCATTTGTTTTGCTAATTTAGTAGTTAGTTAGCTATCTAGCTGAGTGGATAGCTTCTTCCAAAATCAAGCATTCGCTTGGTAACAACCGAGAATCCCCTCCTGGATCAAGAGCCTTGCTAACAGCAGAGAATTCCCTCCTGGATCAAGAGCCTTGCTAACAGCAGAGAATTCCCTCCTGGATCAAGAGCCTTGCTGGATAATATTAGGTTTGTGCGTGCAGCAAACTGTGAGAAGCGTTTGAGTTACTTGTATAGTTGAGGTCAGAAACTGTACAAAATGTTAGCAATGCACTCGTTAGCATTTAGTTAGCGTTCTCTATGATGATTCCTTAATACTAGTTAGCATTTTGTTAGCATTCTGCTTAGTGACGTTTTTTGGGCTTTGAATATTAGTACTATTTAAATAAAGACCTGTAGTCAACTTGTGCACTAGGTAATAGATAAAGCACATCGCGTACATAATTTTGCCCGTTAGATTATTTTTTGTTATGAACCTTTTTCATTATTAAGCATTCTGTTAGGTTCTGAACAAACAGAGTAAAAACTCAAACGACATCTAGGAAAAGCTCAAACTAAGTTTATTCACCCACAGGGTCAAACAGCTGCAAAGACAAAGCATGAATACACAAGCACATACAGTGGGGAAAACAAGTATTTAGTCAGCCACCAATTGTGCAAGTTCTCCCACTTAAAAAGATGAGAGAGGCCTGTAATTTTCATCATAGGTACACGTCAATTATGACAGACAAATTGAGAAAAAAAAATCCAGAAAATCACATTGTAGGATTTTCAATGAATTTATTAGCAAATTATGGTGGAAAATAAGTATTTGGTAACCTACAAACAAGCAAGATGTCTGGCTCTCACAGACCTGTAACTTCTTCTTTAAGAGGCTCCTCTGTCCTCCACTCGTTACCTGTATTAATGGCACCTGTTTGAACTTGTTATCAGTATAAAAGACACCTGTCCACAACCTCAAACAGTCACACTCCAAACTCACAATCCATGTCTCAACTGTCTCAAGGCTTAAAAGTCCTTCATTAATCTGTCTCCTCCCCTTCGACACTGATCTGAAGTGGATTTAACAAGTGCCATCCATGAGGGATCATAGCTCTCACCTGGTCATTCTATGTCATGGAAAGAGTTCATAATGTTTTGTACACTCAGTGCATATCACACCAATTGACTTTTTTTAATGCTGTTCACACAGGTGACATTGAGACACCCTCTACATCCAGAGAGCAACAGCAGGAAGATCGCAGAGCTAAGAGGTCTCACCACTGCCCACATTGTGAGGAGATTTTCCCAATTCTATCAAAGCTAAAAATACACCTAAAGATACACACAGGAGAGAATCAGTATTCCTACACTGACTGTGGGAAGAGCTTCACAACATCACAGACTCTGACAGTTCATCAGAGCGTGCACACAGGAGAGAAGCCTTACTCCTGCTCTGACTGTGGGACGAGTTTCTCTCTACTGGGCAACTTAAAAATTCATAGACGTATACATACAGGAGAGAAGCCTTACTTCTGCTCTGACTGTGGAAAGAGTTTCTCTCGACCGGACCACTTAGAAAAACATCAACGTATACATACAGGAGAGAAGCCTTACTCCTGCTCTGACTGTGGGGCAAGTTTCTCTCAACTGGGCACCTTAAAACAACATGAACGTATACATACAGGAGAAAAGCCTTACTCCTGCTCTGACTGTGGAAAGAGCTTCACAACATCACAGGCTCTGACAGTTCATCAGAGAACACACACAGGAGAGAAGCCTTACTCCTGCTCTGACTGTGGGAAGGGTTTCTCTCGACTGGACCACTTAGAAAAACATGAACGTATACATACAGGAGAGAAGCCTTACTCCTGCTCTGACTGTGTGAAATGCTTCAGAACATCAAATAAGCTAACAGTTCATCAGAGAACACACACAGGAGAGAAGCCTTACTCCTGCTCTGACTGTGGGGCAAGTTTCTCTCAGCTGGGCCCCTTAAAACAACATAAACATATACATACAGGAGAGAAGCCTTACTCCTGCTCTGACTGTGTGAAATGCTTCACAACATCAACTGAGCTTAAAATACATCAGAGAACACACACAGGAGAGAAGCCTTACTCCTGCTCTGAATGTGGGAAGAGTTTCTATCGACTGGGCAACTTAAAAACACATGAACGTATACACACAGTAGAGAAGTCTTACTCCTGCTTTGCCTGTGGTAAGAGCTTCACAACAGCAGGGGCTCTGACAATTCATCATCAGAGAGTGCACACAGGAGAGAAGCCTTACTCCTGCTCTGACTGTGGAAAATGCTTCACAACATCATATCAGCTAAAACTTCATCAGAGAATACACACAGGAGAGAAGCCTTACTCCTGCTCTGAATGTTTGAAGAGTTTCTCTCGACTGGGCCACTTAAAACAACATGAACATATACACATAGGAGAGAAGCCTTACTCCTGCTCTGACTGTGTGAAATGCTTCACAACATCAACTGAGCTAAAGGTTCATCAGAGAACACACACAGGAGAGAAGCCTTACTCCTGCTCTGAATGTGGGAAGAGTTTCCCTCAAATGGGCCACTTAAAAAAACATGAACGTATACATACAGGAGAAAAGCCTTACTCCTGCTCTGACTGTGTAAAATGCTTCACAACATCATATCAGCTAAAAGTTCATCAGAGAAAACACACAGGAGAGAAGCCTTACTCCTGCTCTGACTGTGTAAAATGCTTCACAACATCATATCAGCTAAAAGTTCATCAAAGAACACACACAGGATAGAAGCCGTTTTCCTGCTCTGACTGTGGAAAGATTTTCTTTTAAATGGGCCATTTAAAAAGACACCAAGGTAAACAAAGGAGAGATGTCTTACCACTGATCTGACTGTAGAAAATGTTTTAAAACAACAGCTGAGCTAAAAGGTAATCAGAGAACACACACAGGAGAGAATCCTTACTTCTGTTCTTAATATGGCAAGAGTTTCTCCCGATTGGCAACGTAAAAACACACCAACGGTTACACACTGGAGAGAAGACTTACAGTGGGGGAAATTATTTAGTCAGCCACCAATTGTGCAAGTTCTTCCACTTAAAAAGATGAGAGAGGCCTGTCATTTTCATCATAGGTACACGTCAACTATGACAGACAAATTGAGGAAAAGAAATCCAGAAAATCACATTGTAGGATTTTTAATGAATTTATTTGCAAATTATGGTGGAAAATAAGTATTTGGTCACCTACAAACAAGCAATATGTCTGGCTCAAAATGATCACAAGAACGGTGAGCAAAAATCCCAGAACCACACCGGGGGACCTAGTGAATGACCTGTAGAGAGCTGGGACCAAAGTAACAAAGCCTACCATCAGTAACACACTACGCCGCCAGGGACTCAAATCCTGCAGTGCCAGACGTGTCCCCTGCTTAAGCCAGTACATGTCCAGGCCCGTCTGAAGTTTGCTGGAGTGCATTTGGATGATCCAGAAGAGGATTGGGAGAATGTCATATGGTCAGATGAAACCAAAATATAACTTTTTGGTAAAAACTCAACTCGTCGTGTTTGGAGGACAAAGAATGCTGAGTTCCATCCAAAGAACACCATACCTACTGTGAAGCATGGGGGTGGAAACATCATGCTTTGGGGCTGTTTTTCTGCAAAGGGACCAGGACGACTGATCCGTGTAAAGGAAAGAATGAATGGGGCCATGTATCGTGAGATTTTGAGTGAAAACCTCCTTCCATCAGCAAGGGCATTGAAGATGAAACGTGGCTGGGTCTTTCAGCATGACAATGATCCCAAACACACAGCCCCGGCAACGAAGGAGTGGCTTCGTAAGAAGCATTTCAAGGTCCTGGAGTGGCCTAGCCAGTCTCCAGATCTCAACCCCATAGAAAATCTTTGGAGGGGAGTTGAAAGTCTGTGTTGCCCAGCGACAGCCCCAAAACATCACTGCTCTAGAGGAGATCTGCATGGAGGAATGGGCCAAAATACCAGCAACAGTGTGTGAAAACCTTGTGAAGACTTACAGAAAACGTTTGACCTGTGTCATTGCCAACAAAGGGTATATAACAAAGTATTGAGAAACTTTTGTTATTGACCAAATACTTATTTTCCACCATAATTTGCAAATAAATTCATTAAATATCCTACAATGTGATTTCCTGGATTTTATTTTCTCATTTTGTCTGTCATAGTTGACGTGTACCTATGATGAAAATGACAGGCCTCTCATCTTTTTAAGTGGGAGAACTTGCACAATTGGTGGCTGACTAAATACTTTTTTCCCCCACTGTATTACTGCACTGACTGTGAGACGAGATTCTACAGATTGGGCAATTTAAAAAGACACCAACGTATACATAAGAAGTGGTAGTGGATTGGATCAAATGAAGAAAGCATAGAACACTCTATTGTAATCCTATTGTTTCTCACTGTGAGAGAACTGTGCAGAAGAAAGGGAGTGTTGTAGAATGTTGGCATCTATTTATTTTACTGATCAGTGTTCACCTTGTCAGTTTTGCTGTACCAGGGTATGGAGGAAACCATGAGTACATGCATCCATGCCGTGTGTCAGCATTGCAGGCTGGTGGTGATGGTGTGGGGTGTGTTTTCATGGCACACATTGGGCCCCTTGATATAAGTGGTGCAACATTTGAATGCCACAGGATATCTAAACATAATTGCCAATCAGGTGCATCCCTTCATGGCAATAGTTATCCATCTGCAAATAGATTTTTTTCAGCAGGATTATGCCCCATGCCACAAGACTTGTCCAGGATTGGTTCCACGAACATGACAGTGAATTCAGCTTACTGCAGTGGCCTTCCAAGGCACCAGATCTCCATCCAATTGTGCATCGGATGGAACAAGCTATTCGGAGTAGAGATCCACTCCCAGCCAACCTGCCACAACTGTGGGAAGCATTGCAGTCAACATGGGCCAGCATCCCTGTGGAACGCTCTACAAACCTTGGAGAGTCCATGCCTTGACGAATTGAGGCTGTTCTGAGGACAAAGGGGGATGCAACTCAATATTAGGAAGGTGTTCCTAATGTTTTGTACACTCAGTGCCTTTGGAAAGTATTCAGACTCCTCGACTTCTTCCACATTTTGTTAGGTTGTTAGGTTAAAACATTTTCCTCATCAAGCCCTTTTTTAGAATTTTTAGCAAATGTATTCAAAATAAAAACCTGAAATACCTTATTTACATAAGTATTCAGACCCTTTGCTATGAGACTTGAAATTAAGCTCCGGTGCATCCTGTTTCCATTAAGGAAACATCCTTGTGATGTTTCAACAACTTGATTGGAGTCCACTTGTGTTAAATTCAATTGATTGGACATGATTTGGAAAGGCACACACCTGTCTATATAAGGTCCCACAGTTGACAGTGCATGTCAGAGCATGGTGGTGGCAGCATCATGCTGTAGGGATGTTTTTCAGTGGCAGTGACTGGGAGACAAGTCAGGATCAAGGGAAAGATAAACGGAGCAAAGTTCATAGAGATCCCTGATGAAAACCTGCTCCAGAGTGCTCAGGACCTCAGACTGGGGCTAAGGTTCACCTTCCAACAGGACAACGACCCTAAGCACACAGCCAAGACAACACAGGAGTGGTCCAGCAGAGCCCGGACTTGAACCCGATCGAACATCTCTGGAGATACCAGAAAATAGCTGTGCAGCAACGCTCCCCATCCAACTTGACAGATCTTGAGAGGATCTGCAGAGAAGAATGGGAGAAACTCCCTCAAATACAGGTGTGTCAAGCTTGTAGCGTCGTACCCAAGAAGACTCAAGGCTGTAATCGCTGCCAAAGGCGCTTCAACAAAGTACTGAGTAAAGGGTCTGAATACTTATGTAAATGTGATATTTAAAGTTTTTTTTTTCTATTTGCAAAAAATACTGTTTTTTTGTTGTCATTATGGGGTATTGTGTGTAGATTGATGAGGGAAAAAACGATGTAATCAGTTTTAGAATAAGGCTGTAACGTAACAAACTGTGGAAAAAGTCAAGGGATTTGAATACTTTAGGAATGCACTGTATATCAGATAAAGATGGTGTGATGATCAGTTTTCAGCATTAGCTTGGGTGGATTATTTTATATTACTAAACAACTTTTGTTTAATGATAAACAGGCTATGAATTGACTACTTGTGTTAATTAAATTGTCTTTTAAAACTAGATTCATTATTTTAGTCATTGATTATGAATTTATTTGGATGACTTTATTGAAGTTAATTGATCTGGTGGCAGGTAGCCTAGCGGTTAAGAGTGTTGGGTCGGTAACTGAAAGGTCGCTGGTTTGAATCCCGAGCCAACTAGGTGAAAAATCTGTCGTTGTGCCCTTGATCAAGGCAATTAACCCTAATTGGTCCTGTAAGTTGCTCTGGATAAGAGCATCTGCTAAATGACAAAAATGTAATGAAAAATAATGTTTTGTACATTAATTTGTTCTGGGCAACATCTTCTTGTGTATAATTAAATGAAACAAACTGTTTTAAATATAATAGTTAGTGTCTATATATGAACCAAATTTGATCCCATTTACATTCTCCCAAACAAATGGCCTATACTGTATATACAAGACACAACATGACCTCTTTGTTTACCCTGGACAGAGGGACAGGGCCATAGTAGGCTAGACTATGTAGCTGATGTTGTTAGTAGGACAACAAAGAGACAGCATTGGCACTCCGATGTGAAGGACAGCTCTTACAAAAATGCACCATGGTAGAAAAATGAACAACAACATTCCATGGTACTATGATGTGTTTTGGGTCACTACCACGGCAGGAAAATACTATGGCACTGGTGCAAATACCATGGCATTTTCCTGCCACTGTAGTGACCCAATAAAAATGACAGTACCGTGGTATCTTTTTCATTGTAATACCATGTCAGGGAAATACCATGGTAGTTGCACTAGTACCATGGTATTTTCCTGACATGGTACTGAACAAAAAACACAGGTTTTAGTAAAAAATGATACTAGGCCAAGAAAGATGGAGAGAAGAAACTGCCAGATGTGTCATAATAGGACCATTTGATATGGAACATTGGATACATTCAGCAGGGTGGGAAAAACACAGTCAAACACGTTTTAAATGGATTGTCGGAAGGGCTGTGGTCACCATTCATGTAATACATTAAATATATACATCAGACGGTATTGGGGAGCTATTTCATAGGGTTTTCACAGGTACAGTGGGGGGGAAAAGTATTTAGTCAGCCACAGTGGCGGCTCCTGAAAAAATTCTCAGGAGGGGCAATTTTTCTGATGATTTAGGTGACCTACACACATTTAAAAAAAGATATGTCCAGCAACAACATGAAGACAGGGGCAGCATATAAGTCAATACCAGAAGCATTTATTGACTGATCTGGGGAGATGGATTCCAGTTTCTGTGACAGATTATAAATAATCTCTGATGCCTTTGTTATATTAGCTTTTGGTTGAATGTACTGTCGTAGTAAATATATAATGTTATAGCTTGGTCTGACTAAAATCTTGTGCATGACCCATTTTGTGTTGGGCCTTTGTATTCAATACAATGAACAAGAGTCCTATCTTGTCAGCCTTGTCAGCAGGTGGCTAAGGATAACACCCACGCCATAGGTCTCTCAGTTCTTCCAACTCACGAGTTCTTGCCCTGAGGACACACACACACACACACACACACACACACACACACACACACACACACACACACACACACACATCATCACTGATAAACACACACACACACACACATCATCACTGATAACAAACACACACACACACACACACACACTGATAACAAACACACACACACACACACAAATCCTCTTCTCTTAGGCTGAACATCTGAAGACAGAGAACCCGACTCAGAGCCAATGCAACAGTGACACTAGCCTGGAGGTGACATCGCCCAACTCATCAGGACCAATCAGAAGATCAGAACTACTAGATTCAACCTACTTCATTTTATTGTATAAAATGTCAGCACACAATGTTTAGGGGCTCTTCTGATAAACTCCCTACGAGTTTGACGAACGGGTCCGTGCACGCGATTCCAGATATCTTTACCTCTGAATAAACTGCCTTATATTATACAATTATCCACCTTGTCCAAAAGTCTCTACTTTTTCTCCGTTCTCCAGTAAACTTGTTTTATCAACAATAGTAAGGTTCAATGACACAGAAAGCAGTTCAATGTCGGGGTACAGAGTCGCTCTCTTACCAGGATCGCGGTCCGCTCTGACCAGGGTGAAGGTGGCCGGCTCCACCTCTCTGTCCGGGACTCTGTCATCCAGTCAAGTCTCCCAGCTGTATTGGGATTCCGCTGCCAGCAGCGTTTTCATTATTTAGTCCGTTCGTAGCGGGTATGTACACGATCAACAAGATCAGTCCAAAACCGAAGATCAGTCCAAAGCAGAATGTTTGCAGAATGTTTGTAAACTAAGTCTACAAATTAAAAACATAAAATAACGCCACACTGCAGGTAGCAACATAGACGCTGGTAGCAGCCATTGTCTTAGTTACGTTCAACGTTACGTCACGTATGACGAAAGCGTGTAAGTGCATGCACACAGACACCCATAGAGAATGTATTGAAAGCTTTGAAATGTGAAAAAAATAGATTTTACATGACAGGCTATGAGAGACTTCTGGGCGATTTTCAACCTGACTGAAATCGCCCAAAAAACGGGCGGGGCCATTTGAAGCACGACTTTAGCCTGATTTGACATTTAGTGGCTGGCAGATCAGACGTGAACACTGATAACTGCTGTTGCCGTGATATAATTGATTAGAAAAAAAATCCCTTCCTTTTCCCGTTTGGCAGTGCGTCGCCCATATCGCCCTATTGAACAAGCCGTCCATGGTCAGCCACCAATTGTGCAAGTTCTCCCACTTAAAAAGATGAGAGAGGCCTGTAATTTTCATCATAGGTACACGTCAACTATGACAGACAAAATGAGAAAAGAAATCCAGAAAATCACATTGTAGGATTTTTAATGAATTTATTTGCAAATTATGGTGGAAAATAAGTATTTTGTCAATAACAAAAGTTTCTCAATACTTTGTTATATACCCTTTGTTGGCAATGACACAGGTCAAACGTTTTCTGTAAGTCTTCACAAGTTTTTCACACACTGTTGCTGGTATTTTGGCCCATTCCTCCATGCAGATCTCCTCTAGAGCAGTGATGTTTTGGGGCTGTCGCTGGGCAACACAGACTTTCAACTCCCTCCAAAGATTTTCTATGGGGTTGAGATCTGGAGACTGGCTAGGCCACTCCAGGACCTTGAAATGCTTCTTACGAAGCCACTCCTTCGTTGCCCGGGCGGTGTGTTTGGGATCATTGTCATGCTGAAAGACCCAGCCACGTTTCATCTTCAATGCCCTTGCTGATGGAAGGAGGTTTTCACTCAAAATCTCACGATACATGGCCCCATTCATTATTTCCTTTACACGGATCAGTTGTCCTGGTCCCTTTGCAGAAAAACAGCCCCAAAGCATGATGTTTCCACCCCCATGCTTCACAGTAGGTATGGTGTTCTTTGGATGCAACTCAGCATTCTTTGTCCTCCAAACACGACGAGTTGAGTTCTATTTTGGTTTCATCTGACCATATGACATTCTCCCAATCCTCTTCTGGATCATCCAAATGCACTCTAGCAAACTTCAGACGGGCCTGGACATGTACTGGCTTAAGCAGGGGGATGCGTCTGGCACTGCAGGATTTGAGTCCCTGGCGGCGTAGTGTGTTACTGATGGTAGGCTTTGTTACTTTGGTCCCAGCTCTCTGCGGGTCATTCACTAGGTCCCCCCGTGTGGTTCTGGGATTTTTGCTCACCGTTCTTGTGATCATTTTGACCCCACGGGGTGAGATCTTGCGTGGAGCCCCAGATCGAGGGGAGATTATCAGTGGTCTTGTATGTCTTCCATTTCCTAATAATTGCTCCCACAGTTGATTTCTTCAAACCAAGCTGCTTACCTATTGCAGATTCAGTCTTCCCAGCCTGGTGCAGGTCTACAATTTTGTTTCTGGTGTCCTTTGACAGCTCTTTGGTCTTGGCCATATTGGAGTTTGGAGTGTGACTGTTTGAGGTTGTGGACAGGTGTCTTTTATACTGATAACAAGTTCAAACAGGTGCCATTAATACAGGTAACGAGTGGAGGACAGAGGAGCCTCTTAAAGAAGAAGTTACAGGTCTGTGAGAGCCAGAAATCTTGCTTGTTTGTAGGTGACCAAATACTTATTTTCCACCATAATTTGCAAATAAATTCATAAAAAATCCTACAATGTGATTTTCTGGATTTTTTTTCCCCTCAATTTGTCTGTCATAGTTGACGTGTACCTATGATGAAAATTACAGGTCTCTCTCATCTTTTTAAGTGGGAAAACTTGCACAATTGGTGGATAACTAAATACTTTTTTCCCCCACTGTATGGTATCTTGGCCCTCCCACCCCTCTACGGGATGGCAGCTCCCACACCTCCCAGTCAACGCTCTTCTCTGTCCTGGCACCCCCAATGGTGGAACAAGTTTCCCCTAAAGTCAGGACAGCGGAGTCCCTGCCCATCTTTTTGAACACGTCAAAACCCTTCCTCTTTGTAGAGTATCTTAAATCACCCCCCTACACACCACACACCACTTTATTTTCCCACCGACCTCACCCTTTCCCAGTCCCCTCCCACTGCTTGACCCCCATCTTCACTAGAGGCTGTTCTCCTACTAATCTCACTGCAACCCCCTCCAAGTCTCTGACCCCTACTTTGTTTCCTTTTTCTCTCCATATCTCCTCCAACCTACCCACTCAGCCCCTAACCCATATGGTCATGCTCCTCCCACTCAGCCCCTAACCCAGATGGTCATGCTCCTCCCACTCAGCCCTAACCCAGATGGTCATGCTCCTCCCACTCAGCCCTAACCCAGATGGTCATGCTCCTCCCACTCAGCCCTAACCCAGATGGTCATGCTCCTCCCACTCAGCCCCTAACCCAGATGGTCATGCTCCTCCCACTCAGCCCCAACCCCAGATGGTCATGCTCCTCCCACTCAGCCCTAACCCAGATGGTCATGCACCGCCGCAATCTCACTGCACCCCTCCAAGTCTCTGACCCCAACTTTGTCTCCTTTTTATCCTATCCTCTCCTCTACCTTTACCATCCGACCCTACTCTACTCCCTTTCTGCACCCTAGAAAATGTAATTGATACGATTGTGATGCGTTGTTGTCTCACCCAGCTATCTTAAGATGAATGCACTATTGTAAGTCACTCTGGATAAGAGTGTCTGCTGAATTAGTCAAATTAAAAAACGTAAATTGATATGGAATTGACCCCAGCCCTGATGGTTACTAACCCTTGTGATAGTGAGTGGAGGATGATATGGCTCGTAACACTTTAGAATAGTTTTATTCCCTGTATTGTGCAGCATACTTAAATTAAGTAATTTGTTACCCAGTACAGCCAGAAGAGGACTGGCCACTGCTCAGAGCCTGCTTCCTCTCTAGGTTTCTTCCTAGGTTCCTTCCTTCTAGGGGAGTTTTTCCTAGCCACTGTGCTTCTGCATTGCTTGCTCTTTTGGGTTTTAGTCTCGGTACCTGCACCCTCAGCGGAGTCAACAAACACCGGAAGCATCCGTGTTTCAGGGAAAAGGCAGAGAGGAAGGCGAAGCCTGAAACCGGAAGCTTCTGGTTTCTGTGGACCTGGTTTAGGCGTTTCTTTTACGCCTGATACGTTAGGTTAGGGTATCTGTAAAGCACTCTGTGACAACGGCTGATCTAAAATGGGCTTTATAAAATAAATGTGATTGATGTAAATCACACCAACTGACTGGTTCTTCTGATGTTGTTCACACAGGAGACCATGTTGAGACATTCTCTACATCCAGCGAGCAACAGCAGGAAGATCACAGAGCTAAGAGGTCTCACCACTGCCCACATTGTGAGGAGATTTTCCCAATTCTATCAAAGTTTAAAAAAATACACCTAAAAATCCACCCAGGAGAGAATCTATTTCCCTGCTCTGATTGTGGGAAGAGCTGTAAAATATCAAGGGATCTGGTACTCCTGCTCTGACTGTTGGAAGAGTTTCTCTCAACATGGCCACATAAATGTGAGAATCCTCATCAGTTGTCTGACTAGCTAAGATTAAAATCATTCCATCACTTAATTCTCAAGAAATCGTAGCACACTCTATTGTAATCCTATTGTTTCTCACTGTGAGAGAACTGTGCAGAGGAAAGGGAGCGTTATAGAATGTTAGCCTCTCTTTACTTTATTGATCAGTGTTCACCTTGTCAGTTTTGGTGTGTTTTGTTTGCTTCTACTGTAAAGATATTGAGATAACCTTGGATTTGCCCTTAGGGTTGAATATCCTCTGTGAGGCTGGTTGACTGGGTGGTTTTGCTTCCCTCTGTAGTTTTCTGTGGGAATGAGCTAGTAGACACAACATGTATCAGATAGAGATGGTGTGATGATCAGTTTTCACCAGTTAGTTTGGGTGGATACTTTTTGTTTATTAAATTGTATTTTAAAACTAGATTAGTTATTTTAGTCATTAATAATTAAGGCTTAATTCAAGCCTGTTTAATTTATCTGCCAATGAAAAATAGTGTGTATATGAATTTGTACTAGTCAAGCTCTTCTCTTTTGTGTAATGAATTACCAAAAACGATGTTTCAAGTGACATATTTACTGTTGTTCTGAAGCTGAACAAGACAGGAAGTTTAAATCAGTATCACAAAGCTAAATCTGACCTATTCACTAACATGTTTTGTCAGCATAAGCAGCTGTGAGACATGCTAGAGTACTGTAACATTACTGATCTACTGAATCATTGTAGTTGTTGGGGGTTATCTTTACAGTAAATATAATGGTGGTGGATAAGCCTTCAATGCAAGCTGCAGGGGTTGCCTTTCAACAAGATGATCCTGACATTTTAAAGGTTAAAAAGGTGGACTTTGTGGCCTTTATCGCAATGGTGATTAACGGCACTGCCAAGGTGGAGAAAAGTTATAGGAAGATAGAAATCATTGTGGTTGCGGCAGAACGGTTCCTGGGGCTGAAAGATTTATTGGCAAAAGAGTTACATGGAATATTGGCAAAAGCCGTACCACCATCTCAGGTCCTAGAGACTGAGAAGGGAGATATGGAGATTTAAAGGAAGGAAGTAATGGGAGTTTTGTTTGTTTTGGCAATGTACTATTTTTATTAGGGTGGAGTAAGTTAGTATCACTATTAAGTATGGATGTATTTTTTATTTAATTCATTTTGTGGTTTCAAACCGTCCAGTTGGTGGCGGCAATACAACTTTTGGATGTAGTCTGCCATAAAACCCACAGAAGAAGAAGAAGATGTCGCTGTTGCATTGTGGTAGTTGGGGAACAGGAACTTCCGGGGAGGCGCGCAACATTCTTCAGAACAAAGCAAACCACATGGCTGTGCTTTCCGTTTCTCTTTATTACTACAGGTATGTAATAGCACTTTTAAACTGCCTAATATCGAAATAACGTCATAACATGTTAGATAACAAATCAGTCAAGGTATTATCACGTTTGGGAAAGGTTTTGTGTAATGTTTGTGTCAGCCTGAGTGATTGAAGAACGTGATAAAAAATATTTTACAAGCACATGGCGGCGCGGGGTCCATTACACGTTTTCATTTGTGAGGCTTTCCAGGTTCGTATATAGGTCAGTGCGTTTCGCCTGGGCATGTTCAGTACAAAAACGTTTTGGAAAGTTGCAGATAGAAATACCCTGAATAGAAGTGACATGATTCATTAGAATCAGAGGCATGTTTGTTCTACATAATACATTTGTATCTGATCGTGGCCAACGTCTCTGTCCTCCTGCTGGACGCAGCCCTGGTACCCGCTTGTCCCTATGTATGTGAAGCTAGTCATAATAATGATTAGCCACAATAGTGGAATTTGCGGTTCGTCCTCAAAATAAAAGGCCCTCATTGAAAGTGATGCAAACTGATACAAAATATTGGAATCATGTCAAACCTTGTTACTTAATTTAAAATGAATTACAAAAACTAATTATTTTGAAAATAAACAGGGGGAAAAACGGTTGAAATCCTACTGTGGAGGTATTAGACCACATAATTGCATTGGGGGCATTCTTATATGCACTTATGAAACGGGTTGGATTGTGCTCCCATGGAACGGGTGACACCCACAGAAAACAATTCTCAAGAGTTTATACAAATATTAGCGTCTTCGCTCTTATTGCAGGACTTTGACTGTGAAAAATCACCTTCCCAGTCAGTCTATTGCAGGGGTACTCCAGTACTATTTGAGAAGGTCCGGTCAAACAAATTTCCTAGGGATGGATATTGTCATTTATTGGCGTAGTAACAAACCCCCAACTTGTGACCCCAAACTGTTCACAACCCTCTTGTTGGCGGAGAGAACATTTAGCAGTTTTAAAGCTAATATCCAGTAATTCTACACATTTTACGACAGGGCTGAGATTTTGTTGTTGCTGTTTTTAAGCAATTCTACATGTTTCCATGTCTTATGTGTGTTTATATGATACCAGGGGTTGAAGCCCAACAAACAGTATTATTATATAATTATTTTGTGACCTGTGGTCCATATCGACCCCGTTCTTGGTCCTTACCACGTTACGCCAGTTGAGTATGCTGTTTCTTTTGTTTGTATTGGACATTCATATTGCACTGTACAGCCCTACCTATGTATTGTTCAGCCTACTCAGTGACACCCACAGAACACAACTATGTAGAGTTTACACAAATATTAGCGTCTTCACTCTATTGCAGGACTCTGAAACCACTGTTGTCCGGGAGTTTAACCCTGTCAGCTAAATTGTCATGATAATCAGTGGTTTCAAGTTTGTCTCTGTACATTTTTGACGAGATGATCATAGCAACAAAACATATATATAATTCTGCATTTCCCGCTGTGCAAATGCATTGTTTCTCATTGCAAATAGGCTCAGGATTACTCCTGATAAAGTTGGGTAGCTGATAGGCCTTTTCAGAGCTTAAATAGACAAAATGATTAGTCACAGGGCTCCCGAGTGGCGCAGCGGTCTAAGACACTGCATCTGTCACGTTTGATTCCAGTGTATCACAATCCGGCCGTGATTGGGAGTCGCATAGGGCGGTGCAAAATTGGCCCAGCATTGTCCGGGTTTGGCCGAGGTAAGCCATTATTGTAAATAAGAATTTGTTCTTAACTGACTTGGCCCAAACATTAGACCGGACCAAATCTGAACCAATCACTCAGACATCATTAGGCAGGTTTCCATTGACCCAGGTGCATTCGACAAAAGCAATGTTGCAACAAAAAAAATCTTTGCACCGTGTGTAATGGAAGCGGCAGATATATAAGAAATGTTCTAAAGCGCGACAACATTTTAAATCGTAGGACGGGTGGGTTTTTCTTTTGTCAAAGTTTCTTTTATTCTGACAACTGAGGATTGAAACAGTGTTTTTTAAATAAATGATGATTGCCAAACCATTTTGACGTTACAGGGTGAGTCATTACGTCCAGCTGTTTTTATCGACACAAGATAGTTACATGGAAACACACCCTAGAGGGCAATTGTCTATGGCTATTTTCTATGCAAACTTTTTCTAAATGTCCAGAAAAAAATCACTGGACAAGTTATTGGAAACATAGCTACTGTTTCACAAGATTGGAAAGTACAGTACAGCAGAGTACAGGAAAGAGAAGTTTAGTTCAGTACAGTACAGAGTATAGTACAGTATAACGTACTGTATTGTATTCTACTCTAATGTACTCTGTTATGGCTGGGCTATATGGACTAAAAATCATACAGCTGTATCTTGAGTTTTTTCAAACGTATGGGTGATTCAAGATTTCTTAATTTTGTTTTTCTCTAAGTAAGTGTTGTACAATTAAAGGTCAAATACACTGCATTTCAAACAGTCAGCAATCTAATGAATTAAGGGCTTGTGAAGTTGTACCTATGAATAAATACAATTGTTTTTTGATTGAAATAATACAGTGAAGACAACGTTATTCAGGAAAATATTACATAGTGCTGCCTAAAACAAACTGCAACCTTGTACTAAATGGTTTTTCAGTCATTTATGTGAATTTCTGAAATCTGCTATAGGTTAAGTGCACTTACGTTGTTTAATTTAAAGTGTGCAATTTGTGTCTAATGTGAAATTAATAAATGGTTTGTTGTCAATGCTTAGCTATCTGATCTAATATATTTTTATAGAATAACGAAAGTGCCAGAACTGTCAAGACAATAACTTTTTGTTTCTGTTTCTCATTGTTACTACAGGACGACTAGAATTAAATCTGAGGCCGGTAACATCAACAGTGAGGACAAACCCAGCCTGCCTCTCTCCTTCCACACTGAGTCCAAACCTACAGTCAGTGTGTCCTGATTGTGACAGTGGAGCCCAGTTTACTGCAGGATCCAGAGATGGCATCAGTGAAGCTGGAAGACTGCAGTCAAACACTGGAGCTGAATGTCAACATCAAAGATGAAGAAGAGGAGGAGAAGATTGGGAAATCTGTTTCTCATGGTAAGAGCAGGTTCTATCTAACTAAGTTTGTTGTTCGTTCCAACTTCCCACTGTGCATGAAAAGTTGCAGTAGAACGGTTTCATGATGAACTGTTTCAATAAGATGGTATGTTATTCCATGCTACTCAGACTTGCATGGTTTGACACCAATATTGCCAGCATTTGTTTTATTTACTGGGCTATCTGGAGTGCTCAGAGTGTAGACTAAAGAAGTGAAGTAGACAAACTGCCAATGTTTTAAAGTTCTAGGAAATGAGTCTGTGTAGTGTCTAACCCCTGTTATAGTGAGTGGAGGATGTAGCTCAGTTGGTAGAGCATGGCGCTTGCAACGCCAGGGTTGTGGGTTCGTTTCCCACGGGGGACCAGTATGAAAATGTATGCACTCACTAACTGTAAGTCGCTCTGGATAAGAGTGTCTGCTCAAAAATGATAATAATAATATGCCATTTAGCAGACGCTTTTATCCAAAGCGACTTACAGTCATGCGTGCATAAATTTTTTTTTGTGTATGGGTGGTCCCGGGGATCGAAGCCACTACCTTGGCGTTACAAGCGCCGTGCTCTACCAGCTGAGCTACAGAGGACCAAAATGTAAATATATAATTATCATGACTGATGAGCATACACTCAATTAGTATTTGGTAGCATTGCCTTTAAATTGTTTAACTTGGATCAAACATTTCGGGCTTCAAGCTTTAACTTCCTGACTGATGTCTTGAGATGTCGCTTCAATATATCCACATAATCGTCCTTACTCATGATGCCATCTAATATGTGAAGTGCACCAGTCCCTCCTGCTGCAAATACCCCCCCTTTTCCTCCAAACATAACGATGGTCATTATGGCCAAACAGTTCTATTTTAGTTTCATCAGACCAAGGACATTTCTCTAAAAAGTACGATCTTTGTCCCCATGTGCAGTTGCAATCCGTAGTCTGGCTTTTTTATGGCGGTTTTGGAGCAGTGGCTTCTTCCTTGCTGAGCAGCCTTTCAGGTTATGTCAATATAGGACTTGTTTTACTGTGGATATAGATACTTTTGTACCTGTTTCCTCCAGCATCTTCACAAGGTCCCTTGCTGTTTTTCTGGGATTTACTTGCACTTTACACACCAAAGTACGTTCATCTCTAGGAGACAGAACGCCTCTTCTTCCTGAGCGATATGACGGCTGCATGGTCCCATGGTGTACTTGCGTACTATTGTTTGTACAGATGAACATGGTACCTTCAGGCATTTGGAAATTGCTCCCAAGGATGAACCAGACTTGTGGAGGTCTGCGATTTTTTTTCTGAGGTCTTGGCTGATTTCTTTTGACTTTCCCATGATGTCAAGCAAAGAGGCACTGAGTTTGAAGGTAGGCCTTGAAATACATCCACAGGTACATCTCCAATTGACTCAAATGATGTCAATTAGCCTATCAGAAGCTTCTAAAGCCATGACATCATTTTTTGAATTTTCCGTGCTGTTTAAAAGGCACAGTCAACTTAGTGTATGTAAACTTCTGACCCACTGAAATTGTGATACAGTGAATAATGTGAAATAATCTGTCTTTATTGTTGGAAAAATTACTTGTGTCTGCAAGTAGATGTCCTAACCGACTTCCAAAACTATTTGTTAACAATTTATATTTTCTCCCTTTTCTTCGATTTAAATTCACTCCCTCAGTGCATCCTTTCAGTTTCTACAATTATTGAGTCCACCTGTGTCATTCAATTGATTGGATGTGATTTGAAGGCACACTTGAGGTCCCACATTTACAGTGCAAGCAAGCCATGAGTCAAGGAATTGTCCGTCCATAGGATTTTGTCGAGGCACAGAACTGCGGGAGGGTACCAAAACATTTCTGCAGCATTGCAGGTCCCCAAGAACACAGTGGCCTCCAGCGTTTGTTTTTTTACACATATATTTATTAGTTCCAAGTAGGACAATCAACAATTACAGAAATACAATTGTTCTCATTATCCAATTGTATTGCAACAGTCTCAGGTGGGTGTTTTTGGTCTGTATCTGAGCTCTCGAGCATATCATACCCCAGTCCTCTGCTGAAATATTTATTGTATCCACTGAAGTCTCTTACTATCAGAGTTGTCTTCATGAGTAGCTACCATTTTCCAATATAATGATGTAATTTGACCTCTCCCATAACACACATTAACAGAGAGCATTTCTAAAGTGGTCAAAGTAGGTTGTAGGGCAGATTGTTTTAGACTGGAAAAAATAAAGCTTCTCAATTGTAAGTATTTGAAAAAATAATTTTGTGGTAAGTTAAATCTTCTCTTTAGTTCTACAAATGACATTAGCCCTTTTTTAATTGTATAAGTCCATTACTTTAACAATACCTTTTCTTCTAAGTTCTTTAAACCCCAAGTCATTTTTACCAGGTATGAAATTGTCATTTCCCCAAATTGGTGTAAAACTGGATAATACAGGGGATTCACCCAGATATTGCTGTACTTCCTGCCATATAGTTGGTGTTTTTAACAAAGGGATTAGTAGTCTTCTTCTTTAGTTTCTTAAAGGGAGCAAGAGTACAAATATCCATCCAAAGTGAAGCCTTTTGTGGTTTCTTGGAGAACCAAAACATTGCAGCCCAGTAATACCACTGTAGGTTTGGAAGTTGCATCCCCCCTCTGTCATGGGGCAAATAAAGAAGAGAAAGTCTAAGCCTTGGTTTTCTGTTGCTCCAGATAACATTTGAGAGTATCTTTCAGATATTTGGGGAAAATAAAGGTGGTGGAGCCAGAAGAATTGATTGAAATAGATAAAGACGTTTGGGCAGAATATTCATCTTAATGATATTTATTCTACCAGTAATAGATATAGACAATGATGTCCATCTGTTGATGGATTCTGTTACACTCGTCACCATGGGGACATCATTTGTTGAGCTGAAGGAGCTACATTCTGGTGTGATTTTAATACCAAGATATGTGAAACCTTGTTCTGTATTCACAAATGGATGCTGTACAATTGGATTCAGTCTCTCTTGCTTGTTTAGGAAAAGGTTTTCAACTTTAATCCCAAAAAACTGACAAGTTATTAATTAAATTGGAGAGGGAAGAAAATTATTTAGATCTGTTAGGAATAAGAGGGTATCATCTGCATACAGGGCCACTCAATGTGCAAAATCTATTTTTATTCCTCTAATTGACGGGTGGGCCCTTACTGCAATGGCAAAGGGTTCTATAGCTAAAAGAAGGTGTCCGGCCAGTCCAGGACTCTTTCTCGTGCCCCAGAAAAGCTTAAAAGGTTGTGAAATCAAGTTGTTAGTGGCAACTTCTGCAGTGGGGTTGGTATATCATATCTTAATCCATTTACAGAAGTAGTTCCCAAACTCAAATTTCACATTTTGTTGGGTATTTATCAGGCTTCAGAATAAGATGAAAGCCTCCTTAGAGAGGAGGGGAAGCAACCTTGCTAAAAGGATTCTGCATACAGCTACAGTGGGGAGAAAAAGTATTTGATACACTGCCGATTTTGCAGGTTTTCCTACTTACAAAGCATGTAGAGGTCTGTCATTTTTATCACAGGTACACTTCAACTGTGAGAGACGGAATCTTAAACAAAAATCCAGAAAATCACATTGTATGATTTTTAAGTAATTAATTTGCATTTTATTGCATGACATAAGTATTTGATCACCTACCAACCAGTAAGAATTCCGGCTCTCACAGACCTGTTAGTTTTTCTTGAAGAAGCCCTCCTGTTCTCCACTCATTACCTGTATTAACTGCACCTGTTTGAACTCGTTACCTGTATAAAAGACACCTGTCCACACACTCAATCAAACAGACTCCAACCTCTCCACAATGGCCAAGACCAGAGAGCTGTGTAAGGACATCAGGGATAAAATTGTAGACCTGCACAAGGCTGGGATGGGCTACAGGACAATAGGCAAGCAGCTTGGTGAAAAGGCAACAACTGTTGGCGCAATTATTAGAAAATGGAAGAAGTTCAAGATGACGGTCAATCACCCTCGGTCTGGGGCTCCATGCAAGATCTCACCTCGTGGGGCATCAATGATCATGAGGAAGGTGAGGGATCAGCCCAGAACTACACGGCAGGACCTGGTCAATGACCTGAAGAGAGCTGGGACCACAGTCTCAAAGAAAACCATTAGTAACACACTACGCCGTCATGGATTAAAATCCTGCAGCGCACGCAAGGTCCCCCTGCTCAAGCCAGCGCATGTCCAGACCCGTCTGAAGTTTGCCAATGACCATCTGGATGATCCAGAGGAGGAATGGGAGATGGTCATGTGGTCTGATGAGACAAAAATAGAGCTTTTTGGTCTAATCTCCACTCGCCGTGTTTGGAGGAAGAAGAGGATGAGTACAACCCCAAGAACACCATCCCAACCGTGAAGCATGGAGGTGGAAACATCATACTTTGGGGATGCTTTTCTGCAAAGGGGGACAGGACGACTGCACCGTATTGAGGGGAGGATGGATGGGGCCATGTATCGCGAGATCTTGGCCAACAACCTCCTTCCCTCAGTAAGAGCATTGAAGATGTGTCGTGGCTGGGTCTTCCAGCATGACAACGACCCGAAACACACAGCCAGGACAACTAAGGAGTGGCTCCGTAAGAAGCATCTCAAGGTCCTGGAATGGCCTAGCCAGTCTCCAGACCTGAACCCAATAGAAAATCTTTGGAGGGAGCTGAAAGTCCGTATTGCCCAGCGACAGCCCCGAAACCTGAAGGATCTGGAGAAGGTCTGTATGGAGGAGTGGGCCAAAATCCCTGCTGCAGTGTGTGCAAACCTGGTCAAGACCTACAGGAAACGTATGATCTCTGTAATTGCAAACAAAGGTTTCTGTACCAAATATTAAGTTCTGCTTTTCTGATGTATCAAATACTTATGTCATGCAATAAAATGCAAATTAATTACTTAAAAATCATACAATGTGATTTTCTGGATTTTTGTTTTAGATTCCGTCTCTCACAGTTGAAGTGTACCTATAAACAAAATTACAGACCTCTGAATGCTTTGTAAGTAGGAAACACTGCCAATTTTGCAGGTTATCAAAGTACTTGTTCTCCCCACTGTATATACAGTGCATTGGGAAATTATTCAGACCCCTTGACTTTTTCCACATTTAGGTATGTTACAGCCTTATTCTAAAATAGATTAAGTTGTTTGTTTCCCTCATTAATCTACACACAATACCCCATAATGACAAAGCAAAAACTTGTTTTTATCAATTGTTGCTAACATTTTTTAACCAAATATAATAAAAAATATGAAAATATCACATTTACATAACTATTCAGACCCTTTACTCAGTACTTTGTTTAAGCACCTTTGGCAGCGATTACAGCCTCGAGTCTTCTTTGGTATGACGCTACAAGCTTGGCACACCTGTATTTGGAGAGTTTCTCCCATTCTTCTCTGCAGATCCTCAAGCTCTGTCAGATTGGATGGAGAGCGTCGCTGCACAGCTATTTTCTGGTCTCTCCGGAGATGTTAGATCGGGTTGAAGTCCGGGCTCTGGCTGGGTCACTCAAGGACGTTCAGAGACTTGTCCCAAAGGCACTCCTGCGTTGTCTTGGCTGTGTGCTTAGGGTAGTTGTCCTGTTGAAAGGTGAACCTTCGACCCAGTCTGAGGTCCTGAGTATTCTGGAGCAGGTTTCATCAAGGATCTCTCTGTACTTTGCTCCGTTCATCTTTCCCTCGATCTTGACTAGTGTCCTAGTCCCTGCCGCTGAAAAACATCCCCACAGCATGATGCTGACACCACAACGCTTCACCGTAGGGATGGTGCCAGGTTTCCTCCAGATGTGATGCTTGGGATTCAGGCCAAAGAGTTCAATATTGGTTTCATCAGACCAGAGAATCTTCCTTCTCATGGTCTGAGAGTCTTGAGGTGCCTTTTGGCAAACTCCAAGTGGGCTGTCATGTGCCCTTTACTATTCCAAGATGGCGTAGCAGTGCGGTCGCGTTCTTTGTTGTGTGTCTGTGTAAATAGCCTGTTTTTTGTATTTTTTGTGTTTTTCGTACATATTTTCCTATCATACTTTTCATCCTTCTACAACATATACTTTCCTGCAAGCCGCCTCACTCAATGTGGAACGGATTCTATTATTGACTTACCTTTATCTGGAATCTCCAGTTGAAACTAGCTAGCCAGCTAACTAGCTACTGGCTATTAGCCATCGTTAGCGGTTTTCACCCAGAACATCGGATTCTACTTCCGGAATAACTGATTCACTGGACATTAACACCGGATCGCAACTAGCTAGCCGCAACCGATTGGATGTTGCTGTTTGGCTGTTCACCACTGCCCCAGAAGCAAGCACCAGTTAGCCGTGAGCTAGCCTCGAGCCAGGCCCATTTCCCGGCTATCTACCTCTATCTACCGGACGGGAGTAGCCAGCTAACTAGCTACTTGCTATTAGCCACCATCAGCGGTTTTTCACCATTGTCTGTGGCCCGCACTACCTACCAGCCAGCTCTAGCCTGGACTATTATCGGCCAGTCTGCACTGTCTGCACAGCGTGTTATCGACCCAGAACATCGTTTTTTCTGCCGGAATCACTGAACCTGGACTTTAAACACCAGATCATCGCAGCTAGCTGCAACCAAATGGACGTTGTTGTGGGTAATCAGCCTTGAGCTAGCCTAAAGCCAGGCCCATCGCCCGGCTATCTACCTCTCTGTCAACCGGACGGGACCTCCTAGTGTTGACACAGATCCCCGCCGATCCAACACGACTGGTCTGCCGACGAAATCGTCTGATGTGGTTACAGCAGGCTTCCCGTTACGACGTCGACCACGAAGACCCATCTGCTAGCCCTGGCCCGCTAGCACACGCTAGCCATGGCCTCTTGCTCGCCAGTGCTATAGCAGCCTCCGAACTACCTCCGAACTCTCCTATTGCTGTTCACCGGACCTTATGATAACTCAGCTATACAGCTGATGCCTGCTGGACTGTTCCTTTATACGGTACCGCATCCTGTTTATGTTTAGCCTCAGCCCAAACTTTGTCGCCATTACCAGCTGTTGCCTTAGCTCTCTCGAATAACACCTGTGATTGCTTTATGCCTCTCTCCCATGTCAATATGCTTTGCTTATTGCTGTTTCGGTTATTTATTATTGTACTATTTCACTGTAGATCCCCCAGCCCAGCTCAACCTACCTTTTAGATAGCTCCTTTGTCCCACCCCCATACACGCGGAGACCGACTCAATCGGGTGCCTCCAGTGATGCTATCTCTTTCATCGTTACCCAACGTTTAGATTTACCTCCACTGTACTCATATCCTTCCATATCCTTGTCTGTACATAATGTCCTGAATCTATTCTACAACGCACGGAAATCTGCCCCTTTTTTTCTCTGTACTCAACGCACTAGAAGACCAGTACTTAAAGCCTTTAGCCGTATTCTTATTCTACTCCTCCTCTGTTCCTCTGGTGATGTAGAGGTTAACCCAGGCCCTGTAGCCCCCAGTATCACTCCTACTCCCCAGGCGTTATCATTTGTTGACTCCTGTAACCGTAAAAGCCTTGGCTTCTTGCACGTTAACATCCAAAGCCTCCTCCCTAAGTTTGAGTTATTCACTGCGTTAGCACACTCCGCCAACCCTGATGTTCTAGCAGTGTCTGAATCCTGGCTTAGGAAGGCCACCAGAAATGTCCATCTCCAACAAAACATTTTCCGTCTCGATAGAACTGCCAAAGGGGGTGGGGTTGCAATCTACTGTAGAGAGAGCCTGCAGAGCTCTATTGTACTATCCAGGTCTGTGCCCAAACAGTTTGAGCTTCTCCTTCTAAAAATCAACCTTTCCAGAAATAAGTCTCCCACTGTTGCCGCTTGCTACAGACCCCCCTCAGCCCAGAGCTGTGCCCTGGACACCATATGTGAACTGATCGCCCCCCATCTATCCTCAGAGTTCGTACTGCTTGGTGACCTAACTGGAATATGCTTAACACCCCGGCCAACCTACAATCTAAACTAGATGCCCTTAATCTCACACAAATTATCAACGAACCTACCAGGTACAACCCCAAATCTGTAAACATGGGCACCCTCATAGATATCATCCTGACAAATATACCCTCTAAATAGACCTCCGCTGTCTTCAACCAGAATCTCAGCAATTATTGCCTGCATCCGTAATGGGTCCGCGGTCAAACGACCACTCCTCATCACTGTCAAACGCTCCCTAAAACACTTCAGCGAGCAGGCCTTTCTAATTGACCTGGCCCGGGTATCCTGGATGGATATTGACCTCATTCCGTCAGTAGAGGATGCCTGGTTGTTCTTTAAAAGTGCTTTCCTCTCAATCTTAATTTTTTGAATGGGGCATGCTTATTTATCCTCAGACTTGACTGCCCTTGACTAGCACAAAAACATCCTGTGGCGTACTGCATTAGCATCGAACAGCCCCCGCGATATGCAACTTTTTAGGGAAGTCAGGAACCAATATACACAATCAGTTAGGAAAGCAAAGGCTAGCTTTTTCAAACAGAAATGTGCATCCTGTAGCACTAACTCCAAAAAGTTTTGGGACACTGTAAAGTCCATGGAAAATAAGAGCATCTCCTCCCAACTGCCCACTGCACTGAGACTAGGAAACACTGTCACCACAGATAAATCTACAATAATCGAGAATTTCAACAAGCATTTTGCTACGGCTGGCCATGCTTTCCACCTGGCTACCACTACCCCGGACACCAGCTCTGCACCCTCCGCTGCAACGTGCCCATGCCCCCCCCCCCGCTTCTCCTTCACACAAATTCAGACAGCTGATGTTCTGAAAGAGCTGAAAAATCTGGACCCCTACAAATCAGCTGGGCTAGACAATCTGGACCCTTTCTTTCAAAAAATTAGCTGCCAAAATTGTCACAACCTCTATTACTAGCCTGTTCAACCTCTCTTTCGTAACGTCTGAGATCCCCAGAGATTGGACAGCTGCCGCGGTCATCCCCCTCTTCAAAGGGGGTGACACTCTAGATCCAGACTGTTAGACCTATATTAATCCTGCCCTGCCTTTCAAAAGTATTTGAAAGCCAAGTTAACAAACAGATCACTGTCCATTTCGAATCCCACCGTACCTTCTCCGCTATGCAATCCGGTTTCGAGCTGGTCATGGGTGCACATCAGCCACGCTCAAGATCCTAAACGATATTATAACCGCGATCGATAAAGACAGTACTGCGCAGCCATCTTCATCGACCTGGCCAAGGCTTTCGACTCTGTCAACCACCGCATTCTTATTGGCAGACTAAATATCCTTGGTTTCTCTAATGACTGCTTCGCCTGCTTCACCAACTACTTCTCAGATAGAGTTCAATGTGTTGAATCGGAGGGCCTGTTGTCTGGACCTCTGGCCTTCTCTATGGGGGTGTCACAGGGTTCAATTCTCGGGCCGACTCTATTCTCTGTGTATATCAATGATGTCGCTCTTGCTGCTGGTGACACTCGGATCCACCTCTATGCGGACGACACCATTTTGTATACATCTGGCCCTTCATTGGACACTGTTAACAAACCTCCAAACGAGCTTCAACGCCATACAACACTCCTTCCGTAGCCTCCAACTGCTCTTAAACACTAGTAATACTAAATGCATGCTCTTCAACCGAACGCTGCTTGCACCCGACTAGAATCACTACTCTCGTAGGGTCTGACCTAGAGTATGTGGACAACTACAAATACCTAGGTGTCTGGTTAGACTGTAAACTATCCTTCCAGACTCACATTAAGCATCTCCATTCAAAAGTTAGATCTAGAATCTGCTTCCTATTTCGCAACAAAGCCTCCTTCACTTATGCTGCCAAATATGCCCTCGTAAAACTGACTATCCTACCGATCCTTGACTTCGGCGATGTCATTTACAAATTAGCCTCCAACACTCTACTCAGCAAATTGGATGTAGTCTATCACAGTGCCATCCGTTTTGTCACCAAAGCCCCATATACTACCCAACATTGTGACCTGTACGCTCTTCTTGGCTTGCCCTCACTACATATTTGTCACCAAACCCACAGGCTCCAGGTCTTCTATAAATCACTGCTAGGCAAATCCCCATCTTATCTTAGCTCACTGGTCACCATAGCAACACCCACCCGTAGTCTGCGCTCCAGCAGGTATATCTCACTGGTCATCCCCAAAGCCAACACCTCCTTTGGCCGCCATTCCTTCCAGTTCTCTGCTGCTAATGACTGGAACGACCTGCAAAAATCTCTAAAGCTGGAGACTCTTATCTCCCTTACTAACTTTAAGCGTCAGTTGTCAGAGCAGCTTACCGATCACTGCACCTGTACACAGCCATTCTGAAATTAGCCCACCCAACTACCTCATTTTTTTACATTTACATTTTAGTCATTTATCAGACACTCTTATCCAGAGCGACTTACAGGAGCAATTAGGGTTAAAGTGCCTTGCTCAAGGGCACATTTACGTCATTTAGCAGACGCTCTTAACCAGAGCGACTCACCAATTGGTGCATTCACCCTATAGCCAGTGGGATAACCACTTTACAATTTTTGGGGGGGGGGGGGTAGAAGGATTACTTTATCCTATCCCAGGTATTCCTTAAAGAGGTGTGGTTTCAAATGTATCCAGAAGGTGGTGAGTGACTCCGCTGTCCTGGCGTTGTGAGGGAGCTTGTTCCACCATTGGGGTGCCAGAGCAGCGAACAGTTTTGACTGGGCTGAGCGGGAACTGTGCTTCCGCAGAGGTAGGGAGCCAGCAGGCCAGAGGTGGATGAACGCAATGCCCTCGTTTGGGTGTAGGGACTGATCAGATCCTGAAGGTACGGCGGTGCCGCCTCCCCACAGCTCCGTAGGCAAGCACCATGGTCTTGGTACTGCTCCACTCCCTTGGCTGAGAAGCAACCCCACACATGAATGGTCTCAGGATGCTTTACTGTTGGCATGACACAGGACTGATGGTAGCGCTCACCTTGTCTTCTCCGGGACAAGCTTCTTTCCGGATGCCCCAAACAATCGGAAAGGGGATTCATCAGAGAAAATGACTTTACCCCAGTCCTCAGCAGTCCAATCCCTGTACTTTTTCAGAATATCAGTCTGTCCCTCATGTTTTTTATGGAGAGAAGTGGCTTCCTCGCTGCCCTTCTTGACACCAGGCCATCCTCCAAAGGTCTTCGCCTCACTTTGCGTGCAGATGCACTCACCCCTGCCTGCTGCCATTCCTTAGCAAGCTCTGCACTGGTGGTGCCCCGATCCCGCAGCTGAATCAACTTTAGGAGACGGTCCTGGTGCTTGCTGGACTTTCTTGGGCGCCCTGAAACCTTCTTCACAACAATTGAACCTCTCTCCTTGAAGTTCTTGATGATCCGATAAATGGTTGATTTAGGTGCAATCTTACTACCAGCAATATCCTTGCCTGTGAAGCCCTTTTTGTGCAAAGCAATGATGACGGCATGTGTTTCCTTGCAGGTAACCATGGTTAACAGAGGAAGAACAATGATTTCAAGCACCACCCTCCTTTTAAAAACTTCCAGCCTGTTATTCTAACTCAATCAGCATGACAGAGTGATCTCCAGCCTTGTCCTCGTCAACACTCTCACCTGTGTTAACAAGAGAATCACTGACATGATGTCAGCTGGTCCTTTTGTGGCAGGGCTGGAAATACAGTGGAAATGGTTTTTTGGGGGGATTAAGTTCATTTTCATGGCAAAGAGGGGACTTTGCAATTAATTGCAATTCATCTGATTACTCTTCATAACATTCTGGAGTATATGCAAATTGCCATCATCAACTGAGGCAGCAGACTTTGTGAAAATGTATATTTGTGTCATTCTTAACTTTTGACCACGACTGTTCAGTGAGGGGAAAAAAAGTATTTGATCCCCCTGCTGATTTTGTACGTTTGCCCACTGACAAAGAAATGATCAGTCTATAATTTTAATGGTAGGTTTATTTGAACAGTGCGAGACAGAATAACAACATAGAAATCCAGAAAAAAACGCATGTCAAAAATGTTATGAATTGATTTGCATTTTAATGAGGGAAATAAGTATTTGACCCCCTCTCAATCAGAAAGATTTCTGGCTTCCAGGTGTCTTTTATACAGGAACGGAACTGAGATTAGGAGCACACTCTTAAAGGGAGTGCTACTAATCTCATTTGTTACCTGTATAAAAAGACACCTGTCCACAGAAGCAATCAATCAATCAGATTCCAAACTGTCCACCATGACCAAGACCACAGAGCTCTCCAAGGATGTCAGGGACAAGATTGTAGACCTACACAAGGCTGGAAGGGGCTACAAGACCATCGCCAAGCAGCTTGGTGAGAAGGTGACAACAGTTGGTGCGATTATTCGCAAATGGAAGAAACACAAAAGAACTGTCAATCTCCCTCGGCCTGGGGCTCCATGCAAGATCTCACCTCGTGGAGTTGCAATGATCATGAGAACGGTGAGGAATCAGCCCAGAACTACACGGGAGGATCTTGTCAATGATCTCAAGGCAGCTGGGACCATAGTCACCAAGAAAACAATTGGTAACACACTACGCCGTGAAGGACTGAAATCCTGCAGCGCCCGCATGGTCCCCCTGCTCAAGAAAGCACATATATAGGCCTGTCTGAAGTTTGCCAATGAACATCTGAATGATTCAGAGGACAACTGGGTGAAAGTGTTGTGGTCAGATGAGACCAAAATCAAGCTCTTTGGCATCAACTCTACTCGCCGTGATTTGGAGGAGGAGGAATGCTGCCTATGACCCCAAGAACACCATCCCCACCGTCAAACATGGAGGTGGGAAACATTATGCTTTGGGGGTGTTTTTCTGCTAAGGGGACAGGACAACTTCACCGCATCAAAGGGACGATGGACGGGCCATGTACCGTCAAATCTTGGGTGAGAACCTCCTTCCCTCAGCCAGGGCATTGAAAATGGGTCGTGGATGGGTATTCCAGCATGACAATGACCCAAAACACACGGCCAAGGCAACAAAGGAGTGGCTCAAGAAGAAGCACATTAAGGTCCTGGAGTAGCCAGTCTCCAGACCTTAATCCCATAGAAAATCTGTGGAGGGAGCAGAATGTTCGAGTTGCCAAACGTCAACCTCGAAACCTTAATGACTTGGAGAAGATCTGCAAAGAGGAGTGGGACAAAATCCCTCCTGAGAAGTGTGCAAACCTGGTGGCCAACTACAAGAAACGTCTGACCTCTGTGATTGCCAACAAGGGTTTTGCCACCAAGTACTAAGTCATGTTTTGCAGAGGTGTCAAATACTTATTTCCCTCATTAAAATGCAAATCAATTTATAACATTTTTGACATGCGTTTTTCTGGATTTTGTTGTTGTTATTCTGTCTCTCACTGTTCAAATAAACCTACCATTAAAACTATAGACTGATCATGTCTTTGTCAGTGGGCAAACTTACAAAATCAGCAGGGGATCAAATACTTTTTCCCTCACTGTATATAGCCAAGCTATCATTGACTAGGTATTGGCACCCCATGTATATACCCAAGCTATCATTGACTAGGTATTGGCACCCCATGTATATAGCCGTGCTACCATTGACTAGGTATTGGCACCCCATATATATAGCCAAGCTACCATTGACTAGGTATTGGCACCCCATGTATATAGCCAAGCTACCATTGACTAGGTATTGGCACCCCATGTATATAGCCAAGCTACCATTGACTAGGTATTGGCACCCCATGTATATAGCCAAGCTATCATTGACTAGGTGTTGGCACTCCATGCATATATCCAAGCTACCATTGACTAGGTATTGGCACCCCATGTATATATTCAAGCTACCATTGACTAGGTATTGGCACCCCATGTATATAGCCAAGCTACCATTGACTAGGTATTGGCACCCCCATGTATATAGCCAAGCTACCATTGACTAGGTATTGGCACCCCATGTATATAGCCAAGCTACCATTGCCTCATCGTGTATTAATTCCTTACACAATCTTTTTCCCTATCATTATAATTGTTGTATTGTGTTCTCTATTGTTGGTCAACATTTCACTGTTAGTCTACACCTGTTGTTTACCAAACATGTGATAATTAAAATGAAATTACTACGTGTTTAGTGAATTGTCTTCTAAAAACTATACTGAAAAAATATATAAACTGTAAAGTGTTGGTCCCATGTTTCATGAGCTGAAATAAAAGATCCCAGAAAGATTCCATATACACAAAAAGCTTATTTCTCTCAAATTTGGTGCACAAATTTGTTTCCATATCTGTTACTGAGCATTTCTCCTTTGCCAAGATAATCAATCCACCTGACAGGTGTGGCATATCAAGAAGCTGATTAAACAGCATGATCATTACACAGGTGCACCTTGTGCTGGGTACAATAAAAGGCCACTCTGAA
This sequence comes from Coregonus clupeaformis, assembly GCF_020615455.1. Taxonomy (NCBI): domain Eukaryota; kingdom Metazoa; phylum Chordata; class Actinopteri; order Salmoniformes; family Salmonidae; genus Coregonus; species Coregonus clupeaformis. The sequence goes on along the minus strand of NW_025535623.1, from coordinate 32,771 downwards.
ATGTGCAGTTTTGTCACAACACAATGCCACAGATGTCTACATTTTGAGGGAGTGTGCAATTGACATGCTGACTGCAGGAATGTTCACAAGAGCTGTTGCCAGAGAATTTAATGTACATTTCTCTACCGAGAATTTGGCATAACGTCCAACTGGCTTCACAGCCACAGACCACGTGTAACCGTGCAAGCCCAGGACCTCCACATTTGGCATCTTAACCTGCAGGATCATCTGAGACCAGCCACCCGGACAGCTGATGAAACTGAGGAGTATTTCTATCTGTAATAAAGCCCTTTTAGTGGGGAAAGATCATTCTTATTGGCTGATGGATGGGCCCCTGTCATGTGAAATCCATAGATTAGGGCCTAATGAATGTATTTCAATTGACTGATTTCCTTATATGAACTGTACCCCAGTAAAATTGTTGAATGTTGTGTTTATATTTGTGTTCAGTTAGTTAAAATCTTACAAAAAAACTGATGATGAATATGTTTGGAAAACTGCATTGATCTGCCAATGAAAAATAACATTAGTACATGAATTTGTACTGGTCAACCTACTCTTTTGTATTCAGTTCTTCCATATTAGATCTGACTGTATGAATGGTTCTTATGGTTGTATTCAGTTCTTCCATATTAGATGTGACAGTATGAATGGTTCTTATGGTTGTATTCAGTTCTTCCATATTAGATCTGACCGTATTAATGGTTCTTATGGGCTGAGTGCCTGGAGTGACTACAGTCATACCAAGTTTTCTTTGACCCTGTGATCTCACCAGGATGTCTCTATCACACTCCAGCCCAGAAGGTGGCAGTGATGCACCTTTAACGTTGGTCTGAACACCACCAATAAACACCATAGAAGAAGAATGCATGCTTAGCAACAACCAAGGGGCCATGCAGCTTTCCACTGTTCCAAAGACTGTCTATTATATGGAACAGATTGGCATGTGACCACTCTAACAATGTAGACACGTCCTCAAAGATTGGACATGAATCTGTGTTGGTCAAACTCTTCTCTTCTCTATCATTAAATACAACAAAACTATATTTTAAGTGAAATATTTAGTGTTTGTCTGAAGCTGGAAGAAATACCTGAAATGAGCATCACAAAGATACATTTGACCTATGCACTAACAAGCTTTTTCAATATACGCAGCTTTGTCACCAGCTGCAGTACTGTAGCTTTATTAATCTACTGTACTTCAATCAATTGACTTGCAATGGATTTGTGCCACAAATGCTAAAAAGTTAGCATTTATAACAATAGTAAGATAAACAATATATGCCCAGGACTATATTGAGGGACAGACTGTTGAAATGCCCAGTTGATTATGGAAACAGTTTTGTAGAACTCTGGCATTGATGGTCCATCTGAGGGTGAGTCATTGATATGAATGCTCAGAGTAAAAGAGCTGTGAACTCACCTGTGATGGCCCACGTCTACCACAACCTTTCCTATTGTGTTTGTAAGCACCACATCATCAGAGGGTGAGGCAAAAGTATCACAGCGTTTAAGTTTTAGTTTACCTATAATTTGCTCAGTTCCCCCAAAAACTATTTTATATAAATAAATCCTGCTACACTTTGGAAAGTAGAAGGAAGATTGTTCAAGCAACGCTTCTCCCAGTGCTTAAATATGGTGACGTAATCTACAGTCATACAGCAGCCTCTGTTTTAAAACCTTTAGCACTGTGTTGTATCACTGGGGAAAATGTTCATATAAAAGTTAAATAAAAAAATGCAATATAAATACAAAATATGGCTTTTGAACACGGCACCCAAATATATAGAAGGATTACTTTATACTATTCCAGGTATTCCTTAAAGAGGTATGGTTTCAAGTGTCTCCGGAAGGTGGTCAGTGACTCCGCTGTCCTGGCGTCGTGGGGGAGCTTGTTCCACCATTGGGGTGCCAGAGCAGCAAATAGCTTTGACTGGGCTGAGCGGGAACTGTGCTTCCGTAGAGGTAGGGGAGCTAGCAGGCCAGAGGTGGATGAACGTAGTGCCCCTGTTTGGGTGTAGGGTCTGATAAGAGCCTGAAGGTAAGGAGGTGCCGTTCCCTCAGCTCCGTAGGGCAAGCACCATGGTCTTGTAGTAGATGCAAGCCTCAACTGGAAGCCAGTGGAGTGTGCCGAGGAGCGGGGGGACATGAGAGAACTTGGGAAGATCGAACACCAGACGGGCTGCAACGTTCTGGGTAAGTTGTAGGGGTTTAATGGCACAGGCAGGGAGCCCAGCCAACAGCGAGTTGCAGTAATCGAGATGGGAGATGACAAGTGCCTGGATTAGGACCTGTGCCGCTTTCTGTGTAAGGTAGGGTCGTACTCTGCGAATGTTGTAGAGCGTGAACCTGCAGGATCGGGTCACCGCTTTGATGTTAGCGGAGAACGACAGGGTGTTGTCCAGGGTCACGCCAAGGTCCTTTGCACTCTGGGAGGAGGACACAATGGAGTTGTCAACCGTGATGTCTAGATCATGGAGCGGGCAGTCCTTCCCCGGGAGGAAGAGCAGCCTTGTCTTGCCGTGGTTCAGCTTGAGGTGGTGATCCGACATCCACACTGAAATGTCTGCCAGACATGCAGAGATGCGATTTGCCACCTGGTTATCAGAAGGGGGAAAGGAGAAAATTAATTGTGTGTCGTCTGCGTAGCAATGCTAGGAGAGACCATGTGAGGATATGACCGAGCCAAGTTTTTTTTTTAATGTTTTTTTTTTTTTCACCTTTATTTAACCAGGTAAGCCAGTTGAGAACAGGTTCTCATTTACAACTGCGACCTGGCCAAGATAAAGCAAGTAGTGCAATAAAAACAACACAGAGTTACATATGGGTAAAAAAAAACATAAAGTCAGAAATACAACAGAAAATATATATACAGTGTGTGCAAATGTAGCAAGTTATGGAGGTAAGGCAATAAATAGGCTATAGTGCAGAATAATTACAATAGTATTAACACTGGAATGCTAGATGTGCAAGAGATGATGTGCAAATAGAGATACTGGGGTGCAAAAGAGCAAAATAAATAACAATATAGGGATGAGGTAGTTGGGTGGGCTAATTTCAGATGGGCTGTGTACAGGTGCAGTGATCGGTAAGGTGCTCTGACAACTGATGCTTAAAGTTATTGAGGGAGATAAGAGTCTCCAGCTTCAGAGATTTTTGCAATCTGTTCCAGTCATTGGCAGCAGAGAACTGGAAGGAATGGCGGCCAAAGGAGGTGTTGGCTTTGGGAATGACCAGTGAGATATACCTGCTGGAGCGCAGACTACGGGTGGGTGCTGCTATGGTACCAATGAGCCAAGATAAGCGGGGATTTGCCTAGCAGTGATTTATAGATGGCCTGGAGCCAGTGGGTTTGACGACGAACATGTAGTGAGGACCAGCCAACAAGAGCGCATACAGGTCACAGTGGTGGGTAGTGTATGGGGCTTTGGAGACAAAACGGATGGCACTGTGATAGACTACATCCAATTTGCTGAGTAGAGTGTTGGAGGCTATTTTGTAAATGACATCGCCGAAGTCAAGGATCGTAGGATAGTCAGTTTTACGAGGGCATGTTTGGCAGCATGAGTGAAGGAGGCTTTGTTGCGAAATAGGAAGCCGATTCTAGATTTGACTTTGGATTGGAGATTCTTTATGTGAGTCTGGAAGTTGAGTTTACTGTCCAACCAGACACCTAGATATTTGTAGTTGTCCACATACTCTAGGTCAGACCTCGCGAGAGTGGTGATTCTAGTCGGGTGGGCGGGTGCTAGCAGCGTCCGATTGAAAAGGCATGCATTTAGTTTTTACTAGTGTTTACTGAGAGCAGTTGAAGGCTACTGAAGGATTGTTGTATGGCATTGAAGCTCCGTTTGGAGGTTTGTTAACACAGTGTCCAATGAAGGGCCAGATGTATACAAAATGGTGTCGTCTGCATAGAGGTGGATCTGAGAGTCACCAGCAGCAAGAGCGACATCATTGATATACACGGAGAAAAGTGTCGGCCCAAGAATTGAACCCCGTGGCACTCCCCACAGAGACTGCCATAGGTCCAGACAACAGGCCTTCCGATTTGACACACTGAACTCTATCTGAGAAGTAGTTGGTGAACCAGGCGAGGCAGTCATTTGAGAAACCAAGGCTATTTAGTCTGCCAATAAGAATGCGGTGGTTGACAGAGTCAAAAGCCTTGGCCAGGTCGATGAAGACGGCTGCACAGTACTGTCTATTATCAATCGTGGTTATAATATCGCTTAGACCTTGAGCGTGCGAAGTGCACCCGTGACCAGCTCGGAAACCGGATTGCATAGCGGAGAAGGTACCGGTGGTATTCAAATGGTCGATGATCTGTTTGTTAACTTGGCTTTCGAATACTTTCAAAGGCAGGGCAGGATGGATATAGGTCTGTAGCAGTTTGGGATCTAGGAGTGTCACCCCTTGAAGAGGGGGGATGACCGCTGCAGCTTTCCAATCTCTGGGGATCTCAGACGCTACGAAAGAGAGGTTGAACAAACTAGTAATAGGGGTTGCGACACTTTCGTGCGGCTAGTTTTAGAAAGAAAGGTTCCAGATTGTCTAGCCCAGCTGATTTGTAGGGGTCCAGATTTTGCAGCGCTTTCAAAACATCAGCTGTCTGAATTTGTGTGAAGGAGAAGCGGGGGGTATGGCAAGTTGCAGCAGAGGGTGCAGAGTTGGTGGCCGGGTTAGTGGTAGCCAGATGGAAAGCATGGCCAGCTGTAGCAAAATGCTTGTTGAAATTCCGATTATTGTAGATTTATGTGGTGATAGTGTTTCCCAGCCCCAGTGCAGTGGGCAGCTGGGAGGAAGTGCTCTTATTCTCCATGGACTTTACAGTGTCCCAAAACTTTTGGAGTTAGTGCTACAGGATGCAAATTTCTGTTTGGAAAAAGTTAGCCTTTTGCTTTCCTGACTGCTTGTGTATATTGGTTCCTAACTTCCTGAAAAGTTGCATATCGCGGGGGCTATTTGATGCTAATGCTGTACGCCACAGGATGTTTTTGTGCTGGTCAAGGGCAGTCAAGTCTGAGGAGAACCAGGGGCTATATCGGTTCTTAGTTCTGTATTTTTTGAATGGGGGCATGTTTATTTAAGATTGAGAGGAAATTACTTTAAGGAACAACCAGGCATCCTCTACTGACGGAATGAGATCTATATCCATCCAGGATACCGGGGCCAGGTCAATTAGGAAGGCTTCCGCTAAAGTGTTTTAGGAGCGCTTGACAGTGATGAGGGTGGTCGCTTTGACCGCGGGACCCGCTACGGACGAGGCACAAGGCAGTGAATCGCTGAGATCCTGGTTGAAGACAGCTGAGGTGTATTTAGAGGGTATGTTAGTCAGATGATATCTATGAGGGTACCATGTTTAAGGATTTAGGTTGTACCTGGTAGGTTCGTTGATACCTTGCGAGAGGTTGAGGGCACTCGCTTGGATTGTAGGATGGCTGGGGTATTAAGCATGTCCCAACTTAGGTCACCAAGCAGTACAAACTCTGAGGATAAATGGGGGCAAAACCAATTCACATATGGTGTCCAGGGCACAGCTAGGGGGGCTGAGGGGGGTCTGTAGCAAGCGGCAACAGTGAGAGACTTATTTCTGGAAAGGTGGATTTTTAGAAGTAGAAGCTCAAACTGTTTGGGCACAGACCTGGATAGTATGATAGTGACGTGACTTGGCGTATAGAGAGAATAGGAGAGGGCCTAGAATTGAGCCCTGGGGGACACCAGTGGTGAGAGCATGTGGTGCGGAGACAGATTCTCGCCACGCCATCTGGTAGGAGCGACCTGTCGGGTAGGACGCAATCCAAGAGTGAGCAGCGCCGGAGATGCCCAACTCGGAGAGGGTGGAGAGGAGGATCTGATGGTTCACAGTATCAAAGGCAGCGGATAGGTCTAGAAGGATAAGAGCAGAGGAGAGAGAGTTAGCTTTAGCAGTGTGGAGAGCCTCCGTGACACAGAGAAGAGCAGTCTCAGTTGAATGACCTGACTGGTTTGGATCAAGAAGGTCATTCTGAGAGAGATAGCAGGAGAGTTGGCTAGAGACGGCACGCTCAAGAGTTTTGGAGAGAAAAGAAAGAAGGGATACTGGTCTGTAGTTGTTGACATCGGAGGGATCGAGTGTAGGGTTTTGAGGAGGGGGTGCAACTCTCACTCTCTTGAAGACGGAAGGGACATGGCCAGCGGTCAAGGATGAGTTGATGAGAGAGGTGAGGTAAGGGAGAAGGTCTCGGAAATGGTCTGGAGAAGAGAGGAGGGGATAGGGTCAAGCGGGCAGGTTGTTGGGCGGCCGGCCGTCACAAGTCGCAAGATTTCATCTGGAGAGAGAGGGGGAGAAAGAAGTCAAAGCATAGGGTAGGGCAGTGTGAGCAGGACCAGCGGTGTCATTTGACTTAATAAATGAGGATCGGATGTCGCCAACCTTCTTTTCAAAATGGTTGACAGTCATCCACAGAGAGGGAGGAGGGAGGGGGGAGGGAGGAGGAGGAGATTCAGCAGGGAGGAGAAGGTGGCAAAGAGCTTCCCAGGTTAGAGGCAGAGCCTCGAAATTTAGAGTGGTAGAAGTGGCTTTAGCAGCGGAAACAGAGGAAGAGAATGTAGAGAGGAGGGAGTGAAAAGATGCCAGGTCCGTGAGGGTCTAGTTTTCCTCCATTTCCGCTCGGCCCCAGAGCCCTCTTCTGTGAGCTCGCAATGAGTCGCCAAGCCACGGAGCAGGAGGGGAGGACCGAGGCCGGCCGGGAGGATAGGGGACATAGAGAGTCAAAGGATGCAGAAAGGAGGAGAGGAGGGTTGAGCTCATTTCAACAGATTCCATTGTTAGAGTTCAATATATGCCCAGGACTATATTGAGGTTCAGGCTCTTGTAATGTCCAGTTGATTATGTAAATAGTATTGTAGAACTCTGGTATTGATGGTCCATTTGAGGGTGATTCATTGATATGAATATTCAGAATGAAAGAGCTGAGAATTCATGTGATGGCCCACATTTAACATAATCTTTCCTATTGTGTTAGTAAGCACCACAGCATTTTAGGCAGCAATTGTTCAAATCTGTCCAGAGTTAACAGATTAACAGTGAGTACAAACCCAGACTGCCTCTCTCCTTCCACACTGAGTCCAAACCTACAGTCACTGGGTCCTGATTGACAGTGGACCCCAGTTTGCACTGCAGGATCCAGAGATGGCATCAGTGAAGCTGGAAGACTGCAGTCAAACACTGGAGCTGAATGTCAACATTAAAGATGAAGAGGAGGAGAAGATTGGGAAATCTGTTTATCATGGTAAGAGCAGGTTCATTAGTGATCATATATACAGTACACCTCACCTGCTACTCATGAAAATACTTAAATGTATGTATTAAAAAAGTCTACTAAAATGTTTATCTGACACCATAAAGACGATTAAAATATGCAAGCAAGCATTAGGCAATGAGTTGATGTTGACTAGCAAGAATTGGTCTGAAAGTGGAATACTAAAGGTAAATAGATTTAATGATATTGTAAAATTAACGATTTACTTACATTTCTTTATTTTTAGAGGAACTTGGGTTATGTGGCTTGCTCAAGTGCACATCGACAGATTTTTCACCTAGTCGGCTCTGGGATTCGAACCAGCAACCTTTCAGTTACCTTCCGCCCAAGGCGTAAAGCCTAAGTTACAAGTCAATACTGACATAAACAAAACATTAAGTATCTAAACATGATCAAACAGGAAGAGAAAGACAGAGAATTCATAGTTTGTGCCGTGGCCCATAGCTCATGGGATAGAGAGAATCCATAGCTTGTGTCGTGGTCCATAGCTCATGGGATAGAGAGAATCCATAGCTTGTGTCGTGGCCCATAGCTCATGGGATAGAGAGAATCCATAGCTTGTGTCATGGCCCATAGCTCATGGGATAGAGAGAATCCATAGCTTGTGTCGTGGTCCATAGCTCATGGGATAGAGAGAATCCATAGCTTGTGTCGTGGCCCATAGCTCATGGGATAGAGAGAATCCATAGCTTGTGCCGTGGCCCATAGCTCATGGGTGAGAGGTAGAGAGAAAGACAGTGTACACTGAGTGTATTAAACATTTGGAAAACCTGCTTCTTTCCTTGCCATAGACTGACCAGGTGAAAACTATGATCCCTTATCGATGTCTCTTGTTAAATCCACTTCAGTGTAGATGAAGGGGAGGAGACGGGTTAAATAATGTTTTTTTGCGTATGTGTTTCATTCAGAGGGTGAATGGGCAAAACAAAATATTTAAGTGCCTTTGAACAGGGTATGGAAGTAGGCACCAGACGCACCGGTTTGAGTGTGTGAAGAACTGCAAGTTTCCTGCAGTTTCAACAGTTTCCCGTGGGTATCAAGAACGGTCCACCACCAAAAGGACATCCAGCCAACTTGACACAACTGTGGAAAGCATTGGAGTCAACATGGGCCAGGATCCCTGTGGAAGGCTTTCGACACCTTGTAGAGTCCATGCCCTGACAAAGTTAGGCTTTTCTGAGGGCAGAAGGGGGTGCAACTCAATATTAGGAAGGTGTTCCTAACGTTTTGTGCACTCAGTATATATCTCACCACAGCAGGTCAAGAACAAAAGAGGAAGACACATTGAAGCTAAGACCCTTTTAGAACCATTTGACCATGTTTGGATTCAAAATAGGAGTTGTTGATCAATAGCATTACTGTTGAGTTAACTACCAATCAGATATCAGACCTACAGGATGTTATCACAACAGAAGCTCAGAGGTGTGACAGAATGGGGGATGGTGAGATAATGCATCATTCAGAATGGGGGATGGTGAGATAATGCATCATTCAGAATGGGGGATGGTGAGATAATGCATAATTAACAATGGGGGATGGTGAGATAATGCATAATTAATAATGGGGGATGGTGAGATAATGCATTATTCAGAATGGGGGATGGTGAGATAATGCATCCTTCTGAATAGGGGGATGGTGAGATAATGCATCATTCAGAATGGGGGATGGTGAGATAATGCATAATTCAGAATGGGGGGATGTGGGGAGCAACACAGAGAAGGCTGAATTCCTGAGAAGACAGTAAAACCTTTGGGTTGATAAAAGAGAAGTCTGGGGTTGGGCCCGCCACTATAGTACTATCTACATCTAGGAGTTATCTCCAAAAGTAAGACCTCCATAAGTTCATTTTGTCATTCTGACACCCCTGAAGAACTCAACACAACAAAGCCTGATTTATCGTTGTGCATGAAAAGTTGTTATAGAACTGTTTCGATGATGAGATAGATGTTATTTCATGCTACTGAGACTTGCATGGATGACACCAGTATTGTCAGCATTTGTTTTATTAACTGGGCTATCTGGAGTGATCAGAGAGTAGACTAAAGAAGTGAAGTAGATATACTGCCAGCGTTTTGAAGTTGTATGAAATGAGTCTGTGTAGTTGCCGGGGTTGGTGTCAATTCCATTTAAATTCCAGTCAATTCAGGAAGTCCACTGTCATTCTAATTCCAATTCTCTTCAATGTTTTTCAATCAGGAAAATTGGTTTACTGGAAACACCTTTCCTCTTTTGACCTCACCCTTTCCCAGTCCCCCTCCCACTGCGTGACCCCATCTTCACTAGAGGCTGTTCTCCTACTAATCTCACTGCAACCCCCCATCCAAGTCTCTGACCCCTACTTTGTTTCCCTTTTCTCTCCATCTCTCCTCCAACCTACCCACTCAGCCCCTAACCCAGATGGTCATGCTCCTCCCACTCAGCCCCTAACCCAGATGGTCATGCTCCTCCCACTTGGCCCTAACCCAGATGGTCATGCTCCTCCCACTCAGCCCTAACCCAGATGGTCATGCCTCGTCCATCTCAGCCCTTACCCAGATGGTCATGCTCCTCCCACACAGCCCTAACCCAGATGGTCATGCTCCTCCCCACTCAGCCCCTAACCCAGATGGTCATGCTCCTCCCACTCAGCCCTAACCCAGATGGTCATGCTCCTCCCACTCAGCCCTAACCCAGATGGTCATGCTCCTCCCACTCAGCCATAACCCAGATGATCATGCTCCTCCCACTCAGCCCCTAACCCAGATGGTCATGCTCCTCCCACTCAGCCCCTAACCCAGATGGTCATGCTCCTCCCACTCAGCCCTAACCCAGATGGTCATGCTCCTCCCACTCAGCCCTAACCCAGATGGTCATGCTCCTCCCACTCAGCCCTAACCCAGATGGTCATGCTCCTCCCACTCAGCCCTAACCCAGATGGTCATGCTCCTCCCACTCAGCCCCTAACCCAGATGATCATGCTCCTCCCACTCAGCCCCTAACCCAGATGGTCATGCTCCTCCCACTCAGCCCTAACCCAGATGGTCATGCTCCTCCCACTCAGCCCTAACCCAGATGGTCATGCTCCTCCCGCTCAGCCCTAACCCAGATTGTCATGCTCCTCCCACTCAGCCCTAACCCAGATGGTCATGCTCCTCCCACTCAGCCCTAACCCAGATGATCATGCTCCTCCCACTCAGCCCTAACCCAGAAGGTCATGCTCCTCCCAGTCAGCCCTAACCCAGATGGTCATGCTCCTCCCACTCAGACCTAACCCAGATGGTCATGCTCCTCCCACTCAGCCCTAACCCAGATGGTCATGCTCCTCCCACTCAGCCCTAACCCAGATGGTCATGCTCCTCCCACTCAGCCCTAACCCAGATGGTCATGCTCCTCCCACTCAGCCCTAACCCAGATGGTCATGCTCCTCCCACTCAGCCCCTAACCCAGATGGTCATGCTCCTCCCACTCAGCCCTAACCCAGATGATCATGCCCTCCCACTCAGCCCCTAACCCAGATGGTCATGCTCCTCCCACTCAGCCTCTAACCCAGATGGTCATGCTCCTCCCACTCAGCCCTAACCCAGATGGTCATGCTCCTCCCGCTCAGCCCTAACCCAGATTGTCATGCTCCTCCCACTCAGCCCTAACCCAGATGGTCATGCTCCTCCCACTCAGCCCCTAACCCAGATGATCATGCTCCTCCCACTCAGCCCTAACCCAGAAGGTCATGCTCCTCCCAGTCAGCCCCTAACCCAGATGGTCATGCTCCTCCCACTCAGACCTAACCCAGATGGTCATGCTCCTCCCACTCAGCCCTAACCCAGATGGTCATGCTCCTCCCACTCAGCCCCAACCCAGATGGTCATGCTCCTCCCATTCAGCCCCTAACCCAGATGGTCATGCTCCTCCCACTCAGCCCTAACCCAGATGGTCATGCTCCTCCCATTCAGCCCTAACCCAGATGGTCATGCTCCTCCCACTCAGCCCTAACCCAGATGTTCATGCTCCTCCCACTCAGCCCCTAACCCAGATGGTCATGCTCCTCCCACTCAGCCCTAACCCAGATGGTCATGCTCCTCCCACTCAGCCCTAACCCAGATGGTCATGCTCCTCCCACTCAGCCCTAACCCAGATGGTCATGCTCCTCCCACTCAGCATCTTTACGACCCTACTCTACTCCCTTTCTGCACCCTAGAAAATATAATTGATACGATTGTGATGCGTTGTTGTCTCACCTAGCTATCTTAAGATGAATGCACTATTGTAAGTCACTCTGGATAAGAGTGTCTGATGAATTAGTCAAATTTAAAAATGTGAATTGATATGGAATTGACCCCAACCCTGATGGTTACTAACCCTTGTGATAGTGAGTGGAGGATGATATGGCTCGTAACACTTTAGAATAGTTTTATTCCCCTGTATTGTACAGCATACTTATATTAAGTCATTTGTTACCCAGTACAGCCAGAAGAGGACTGGCCACTGCTCAGAGCCTGGCTCCTCTCTAGGTTTCTTCCTAGGTTCCTTCCTTCTAGGGAGTTTTTCCTAGCCACTGTGCTTCTGCATTGCTTGCTCTTTGGGGTTTTAGTCTCGGTACCTGCACCCTCAGCGGAGTCAACAAACACCGGAAGCATCCGTGTTTCAGGGAAAAGGCAGAGAGGAAGGCAAAGCCTGAAAACCGGAAGCTTCTGGTTTCTGTGGACCTGGTTTAGGCGTTTCTTTTACGCCTGATACGTTAGGTTAGGGTATCTGTAAAGCACTCTGTGACAACGGCTGATGGAAAATGGGCTTTATAAATTAAATGTGAATGATGTAAATCACACCAACTGACTGGTTCTTCTGATGTTCACACAGGAGACCATGTTGAGACATTCTCTACATCCAGAGAGCAACAGCAGGAAGATCACAGAGCTAAGAGGTCTCACCACTGCTCACATTGTGAGGAGATTTTCCCAATTCTATCAAAGCTAAAAATACACCTAAAAATCCACACAGGAGAGAATCTATTTCCCTGCTCTGATTGTGGGAAGAGCTGTAAAATATCAAGGGATCTGACAGTTCATCACTCAACACTGGAGAGAAGCCCTACTCCTGTTCTGACTGTTGGAAGAGTTTCTCTCAACAGGGCCACTTAAAAAGACACCGACATATACATACATGTGAGAATCCTCATCAGTTCTCTGACTAGCTAAGATTAAAATCATTCCATCACTTAATTCTCAAGAAATCGTAGAACACTCTATTGTAATCCTATTGTTTCTCACTGTGAGAGAACTGTGCAGAGGAAAGGGAGACATATTTACTGTTTTTCTGAAGCTGAACAAGACAGGAAGCTTAAATGAGCATCACAAAGCTAAATCTGACCTATTCACTAACATGCTTTGTCAGCATAAGCAGCTGTGAGACATGCTAGAGTACTGTAACATTACTGATCTACTGAATCATTGTAGTTGTTGGGGGTTATCTTTACAGTAAATATAATGCTTTTGTTCAATTCATGGCTTTCAACATAATATATATATTTTTTATCCACACATTGGTACAAGCCAATTTGCTAGTCATCAATATTCTCTGAATCAAATCAGTGATGGCTGTTTAACAGTCTGACGGCCTGGCGTTAGAAGCGGTTCCATTCTCTCGGTCCCAGCCTTGATGCATCTGTAATGACTTTGTGGCCTTTATCGCAATGGTGATTAACGGCACTGCCAAGGTGGAGAAAATATCTAGGAAGATCTAGAGAATCATTGTGGTTGCGGCGGAAAGGTTCCTGGGGCTGAAAGATTTCTCGGCAAAAGAGTTACATGGAATATTTTCTCTCAGGTCCTAGAGCCTGAGAAGGGAGATATTGAGAACTAAAAGAAGGAAGAAATGGGAGTTTTGTTTGTTTTGGCAATGTACTATTTTTATTAGGGTGGAGTAAGTTAGGATCACTATTAAGTATGGATGTATTTTTTATTTCATTTATTTTGTGGTTTCAAACCGTCCAGTTGGTGGCGGCAATGCAACTTTTGGATGTAGTCTGCCATAAAACCCACAGAAGAAGAAGAAGATGTCACTGTTGCTCTGTGGTAGTGGGTGGAACAGGAACTTCCGGGGGTTGCGCAACATTCTTCAGAACAAAGAAAACGACAGGACTGTGCTTTCCGTTTCTCTTTATTAATACAGGTATGTAAAAGCACGTTTAAACGGTCTAATATCGAAATAACGTCATAACATGTTAGATAACAAATCAGTCAAGGTATTATCACGTTTTGGAAAGGTTTTGTGTAATTTTTGTGTCAATCCGAGTGATTGAAGAACGTGAATATTTTAAAGCACACGGCGCGGAGTCCATTACATGTTTTCATTTGTGAGGCTTTTCAGGTTCGTATATAGGTCAGTGCGTTTCGCCTGGGCATGTTCAGTACAAAAACGTTTTGGAAAGTTGCAGATAGAAATACCCCGAATAGAAGTGACATGATTCATTAGAATCAGAGTCATGTTTGTTCTACATAATACATTTGTATCTGATCGTGGCCAACGTCTCCGTCCTCCTGCTGGACGCAGCCCTGGTACCCGCTTGTCCCTATGTATGTGAAGTTAGCCACAATAACGATTAACCACAATAGTGGAATTTGCGGTTTGCCCTCAAAATAAAAGTCCCTAATTGAAAGTGATGCAAACTGATAAAATAGTGGAATCATGTCATATTTGGACTAGATAACGCTGAACATGGTTTTATTAGTGTCTTAGCTCTTATTGCAGGACTTTAACTGTGAAAAATCACCTTCCCAGTCAATCTATTGTAGCGCAGCGGTCTAAGGCACTGTATCCCAGTGCTATAGGCGTCACTACAGACCCCCAGGTTCGATTCCAGGCTGTATCACAACAGCCTTCGACTGTTGAATAGCTTTCAGGGTAGACCCCATTTAGTCGACTGGTCAATTGTTTGGTCAATAGATGGGCTGTTGGTCAACCAATATTTGTTTAGTCAAGCAGTGGTAAATATACAGTACCAGTCAAAAGCTTGGACAGACCTACTCATTCAAGGGTTTTTCTTAATTTTTACTATTTTCTACATTGTAGAGTAATAGTGAAGACATCTAAACTATAAAATAACACATGGAATCATGTAGTAACCAAAAAAGTGTTAAACAAATCAAAATATATTTTAGATTTTAGATTCTTCAAAGTAGCCACCCTTTGCCTTGATGACAGATTTGCACACTCTTGGCATTCTCTCAACCAGCTTCACCTGGAATGCTTTTCCAATAGTCTTGAAGCAGTTCACACACATGCTGAGCACTTGTTGGATGCTTTTCCTTCACTCTGCGGTCCAACTCATCCCAAACAATCTCAATTGGGAGGCCAGGTCATCTTATGCAGCACTCCATCACTCTCCTTCTTGGTCAAATAGCCCTTACACAGCCTGGAGGTGTGTTGGGTCATTGTCCTGTTGAAAAACAAAGGTTGCCTACTTTGAAGAATCTCACATCAAATATATTTTGATTTGTTTAACAATTTGTTGGTTACTACATGATTCCATATGTGTTATTTCATAGTTGTGATGTCTTCACTATTATTATCCTATGTAGAAAATAGTAAAAATAAAGAAAACCTCTGGAATGAGTAGGTGTACTAAACCTTTGACTGGTACTGTATGTGAATTTGGGAAAATCTACTATAGGTTAAGTACCGGCACCTCAAATATCTAGTGATTGAGCTCATGTTCCTCTTATAGAATGTTAGCTCAACAGTATTGTGGAGCTCCTGCACCTAAATATGAACAGTACCGGCACCCAAAATGAGTACTGGCACCTATTTCAGTCCAAGTCAAGCACTGAATTAGATGATTGAACAAGAAGAAATATAATATATTTTTAGAGAATAAAGAAAGTGCCAGAACTGTCAAGACAATAACTTTTTGTGTCTGTTTCTCATTGCTACTACAGGACGACTACAATTAAATCTGAGGCCGGTAACATCAATAGTGAGGGCAAACCCAGCGAGCCTCTCTCCTTCCACACTGAGTCCAAACCTACAGTCAATGGGTCCTGATTGTGACAGTGGAGCCCAGTTTGCACCGCAGGATCCAGAGATGGCATCAGTGAAGCTGGAAGACTGTAGTCAAACACTGGAGCTGAATGTCAACACTAAAGATGAAGAAGAGGAGGAGAAGATTGGGAAATCTGTTTCTCGTGGTAAGAGCAGGTTCTATCAAACTAAGTTTGTTGTTCGTTCCAACTTCCCACTGTGCATGAAAAGTTGCAGTAGAACTGTTTCTTGATGAACTGTTTTAATAAGATGGTATGTTATTCCATGCTACTCAGACTTGCATGGTTTGATACCAGTTTTGTCAGCATTTGTTTTATTTACTGGGCTATCTGTAGTGATCAGAGAGTAGACTAAATAAGTGAAGTAGACAAACTGCCAGTGTTTTAAAGTTCTAGTAATAATAATAATAATATGCCATTTAGCAGACGCTTTTATCCAAAGCGACTTACAGTCATCGTGCATACATTTTTGTTGGGTGGTCCCGATCACCACTCTGGCGTACAAGGGCCGTGCTCTACCAGTTGAGCTCGAGACCAATAAAGAAATGAGTCTGTGTAGTGTCTAACTCCTGTTATAGTGAGTGGAGGATGTAGCTCAGTTGGTAGAGCATGGCGCTTGCAACGCCAGGGTTGTGGGTTCGTTTCCCATGGGGGCCAGTATGAAAATGGATGCACTCACTAACTGTAAGTCGCTCTGGATAAGCGCGTCTGCTAAATGACTAAAATGTAAATGTAAATATATAATTTTCATGACTGATGAGCATACACTCAATTAGTATTTGGTAGCATTGCCTTTAAATTGTTTAACTTGGATCAAACATTTCGGGTAGCCTTCCACAAGCTTCCCACAATAAGTTGGGTGAATTTTGGCCCATTCCTCCTGACAGACCTGGTGTAACTGAGTCAGGTTTGTAGGCCTCCTTGCTCGCACACACTTTTTCAGTTCTGCCCACACATTTTCTACAGGATTGAGGTCAGGGCTTTGTGATGGCCACTCCAATACCTTGACTTTGTTGTCCTTAAGCCATTTTGCCACAACTTTGGAAGTATGCTTGGGGTCATTGTCCATTTGGAAGACCCATTTGCGACCAAGCTTTAACTTCCAGACTGATGTCTTGAGATGTCGCTTCAATATATCCACATAATCTTCCTTACTCATGATGCCATCTAATATGTGAAGTGCACCAGTCCCTCCTGCTGCAAATACCCCCCTTTTTCCTCCAAACATAACGATGGTCATTATGGCCAAACAGTTCTATTTTAGTTTCATCAGACCAAGGCCATTTCTCTAAAAGTACGATCTTTGTCCCCATGTGCAGTTGCAATCCGTAGTCTGGCTTTTTTATGGCGGTTTTGGAGCAGTGGCTTCTTCCTTGCTGAGCAGCCTTTCAGGTTATGTCAATATAGGTCTTGTTTTACTGTGGATATAGATACTTTTGTACCTGTTTCCTCCAGCATCTTCACAAGGTCCCTTGCTGTTTTTCTGGGATTGACTTGCACTTTTCACACCAAAGTACGTTCATCTCTAGGAGACAGAACGCCTCTTCTTCCTGAGCGATATGACGGCTGCATGCTCCCATGGTGTACTTGCGTACTATTGTTTGTACAGATGAACGTGGTACCTTCAGGCATTTGGAAATTGCTCCCAAGGATGAACCAGACTTGTGGAGGTCTACGATTTTTTTTCCCGGAGGTCTTGGCTTATTTCTTTTGACTTTCCCATGATGTCAAGCAAAGAGGCACTGAGTTTGAAGGTAGGCCTTGAAATACATCCACAGGTACATCTCCAATTGACTCAAATGATGTCAATTAGCCTATCAGAAGCTTCTAAAGCCATGACATCATTTTTTGGAATTTTCCAAGCTGTTTAAAGGCACAGTCAACTTAGTGTATGTAAACTTCTGACCCACTGAAATTGTGATACAGTGAATTATGTGAAATAATCTGTCTTTAAACAATTGTTGGAAAAATTACTTGTGTCATGCACAAAGTAGATGTCCTAACCGACTTGCCAAAACTATAGTTTGTTAACAAGAAATGTGTGGAGTGGTTGAAAAACGAGTTTTAATGACTCCAACCTAAGTGTATGTAAACATCCGACTTCAACTGTAAATATTCAGAGTCACCATTGAGCTCAGGTGGATCCTGTTTCCATTGATCATCCTTGAGATGTTTCTACAACTTGATTGGAGTCCACCTGTGGTACATTCAATTGATTGGACGTGATTTGGAAAGGCACACCTGTATATATGAGGTCCCACATTTGACAGTGCATGTCAGAGCAAAAACCAAGCCATGAGGTCGAATGAATTGTCCGTAGAGCTCCATGAAAGGATTTTGTCGAGGCACAGAACTGCGGGAGGGTACCAAAACATTTTTGCAGCGTTGCAGGTCCCCAAGAACACAGTAGGACAATCAACAATTACAGAAATACAATTGTTCTCATTATCCAATTGTATTGCAACAATCTCAGGCGGGTGTTTATGGTCTGTATCTGTGCTCTCGAGCATATCATACCCAGTCCTCTGCTGAAATATCTTCCTGCATATCTTGTATCCACTGAAGTCTCTTACTATCAGAGTTGTCTTCATCAGTAGCTACCATTTTCCAATATAATGATGTAATTTGACCTCTCCCATAACACATATTAACAGAGAGCATTTCTAAAGTGGTCAAAGTAGGTTGTAGGGCAGATTGTTTTAGACTGGAAAAAATAAAGCTTCTCAATTGTAAGAATTTGAAGTAGTAGTTAAATCTTCCCTTTAGTTCTTCAAATGACATTAGCCCTTTTTTTTATTGTATAAGTCCATTACTTTAACAATACCTTTTCTTCGAAGTTCTTTAAACCCCAAGTCATTTTTACCAGGTGTGAAATTGTCATTTCCCCAAATTGGTGTAAAACTGGATAATACAGGGGATTCACCCAGATATTGCTGTACTTCCTGCCATATAGTTGGTGTTTTTAACAAAGGGATTAGTAGTCTTCTTCTTTAGTTTCTTAAAGGGATCAGAGTACAAATATCCATCCAAAGTGAAGCCTTTTGTGGTTTCTTGGAGAACCAAAACATTGCAGCCCTAGGTTGTGCAGCCCAGTAATGCCACTGTAGGTTTGGAAGTTGCATCCCCCCTCTGTCATAGGGAAAAGAAAGAAGAGAAAGTCTAAGCCTTGGTTTTCTGTTGCTCCAGATAACATTTGAGAGTATCTTTCAGATATTTGGGGAAAATAAAGGTGGTGGAGCCAGAGGAATTGATTGAAATGGATAAAGAAATTTGGGCAGAATATTCATCTTATTGATATTTATTCTACCAGTAATAGATATAGACAATGATGTCCATCTGTTGATGGATTCTGTTACACTCGTTACCATGGGGTCATAATTTGTTGAGCTCAAGGAGCTCATTTCTGGTGTGATTTTAATACCAAGATATGTGAAACCTTGTTCTGTATTCACAAATGGATGCTGTACAATTGGATTCAGTCTCTCGTTTGTTTAGGGAAAGTTTTAAACTTTAAACCCAAAAAACTGACAAGTTATTAATTAAATTGGAGAGGAAAGAGAATTATTTAGATCTGTTAGGAATAAGAGGGTATCATCTGCATACAGGGCCACTCAATGTGCAAAATCTATTTTAATTCCTCTAATTGACGGGTGGGCCCTTACTGCAATGGCAAAGGGTTCTATAGCTAAAAGAAGGATGTCCGGCCAGTCCAGGACTCTTTCTCGTGCCCCAGAAAAGCTTAAAAGGTTGTGAAATCAAGTTGTTACTGGCAACTTCTGCAGTGGGGTCGGTATATCATATCTTAATCCATTTTACAGAAGTAGTTCCCAAACCCTAATTTCACATTTTGTTGGGGATTTATCAGGCTTCAGAATAAGAGTGATTAAAGCCCTCCTTAGACAGGAGGAGAAGCAACCTTGCTGAAAGGATTCAACATACAGTGCATTGGGAAATTATTCAGACCCCTTGACTTTTTCCACATTTTGTTACGTTACATCCTTATTCTAAAATAGATTACATTGTTTGTTAACCTCATCAATCTACACACAATATCCCATAATGACAAAGCAAAAACAGGTTTGTAGAAATTTTACCAATTTGTAATTTTTTATTATTTTTCTTTATACGTAAATATCACATTTACATAAGTATTCAGACCCTATACTCAGTACTTTTCTTTAAGCACCTTTGGCAGCGAATACAGCCTCAAGTTTTCTTTGGTATGACGCTACAAGCTTGGCACACCTGTATTTGGGGAGTTTCTCCCATTCTTCTCTGCAGATCCTCTCAAGCTCTGTCAGATTGGATGGCCCAAGCTTGGTCTCTCCAGAGATGTTAGATCGGATTAAAATCCGGGCTCTGGCTGGGCCACTCAAGGACGTTCAGAGACTTGTCCTGAAGCCACTCCTGCGTTGTCTTTGCTGTGTGCTTAGGGTTGTTGTCCTGTTGGAAGGTGAACCTTCGCCCCAGTCTGAGATCCTGAGCGCTCTGGAGAAGGTTTTCATCAAGGATCTCTCTGTACTTTGCTCTGTTCATCTTTCCCTCGATCCTGACTAGTCTCCCAGTCCCTGCCGCTGAAAGACATCCCACAGCATGATGCTGCCACCACCATCCTTCATCGTAGGGATGGTGCCAGGTTTCCTCCAGATGTGATGCTTGGCATTCAGGCCAAGGAGTTCAATATTGGTTTCATCAGACCAGATAATCTTGCTTCTCATGGTCTGAGAGTCTTTAGGTGCCTTTTGGCAAATTCCAATCAGGCTGTCGTGCCTTTTACTGAGGAGTGGCTTCCGTCTAGCCACTAACATAAAGGCCTGATTGGTGGAGTGCTGCAGAGATGGTTGTCCTTCTGGAAGTTTCTCCTATCTCTACCGTGGAACTATGGAGCTCTGTCAGAGTGACCATCGGCTTGTTGTCACCAACGCCCTTCTCCCCCGATGGCTCACTTTAGCCAGGCGGCCAGCTCTAGGAAGAGTCTTGGTGGTGTGTGTGTGTGTGTGTGTGTGTGTGTGTGTGTATATGTATATATATATATATATATATACACACACACTATGGTAGTGGGGGAATAGGATGTTCCGGGCAGGTATTCTTCAGAATAAAGAAAGCGCCAGAACTGTGCAGTCAAGAAGATAACCTTTGTGTCTGTTTCTGTTTATTACTAGAGGTATGTAATAGCACGTTTATTTGATATTTCTGAGTTCATTTAGCATGTTATTGGTTTTGTGTAAAATTCACGAGGTAAAATGGCGGTGCCCTCTCGTTCTGCTTCAACGGACTTCAGTGAGGACAGTGCCGGTGCAGAGAGAAAATGTCATGGTCACACTACAGATTTGAAGCTGAATGTAATGATTAGCAGTTTTCTACATGTGTACTAATATTCAGACACATTCACTAGTTTCTGTCTTTATCAATAAATGTTGCTATGGTGTGAACAGGAAATACAATTGGTTTTTGATTGAAATAATACAGTGAAGACAAGGTTATTCGGGAACATATTACATAGTACTGCCTAAAACAAACTGTAACCTTGGACTAAATGGTTTTTGAGTCAATTGTGCATTTATGTGAATTTGGGAAACCACCTTTAGGTTAAGGGCACTTACGTTGTGTAGTGTGTACTTTGTGTCTAAGGTGTACCTGCACCTATGTCAGTCCAAGGCAAACACTGAATTAGATAATTGAACAACAAAAAATATAAAATATATTTTAGAGAATAAAGAAAGTGCCAGAACTGTCAAGACAATAACTCTTTGTGTCCGTTTCTCTTTATTACTACAGGCCGACTAGAATTAAATCTGAGGCCGGTAACATCAACAGTGAGGACAAACCCAGCCTGCCTCTCTCCTTCCACACTGAGTCCAAACCTACAGTCACTGGGTCCTGATTGTGACAGTGGAGCCCAGTTTGCACTGCAGGATCCAGAGATGGCATCAGTGAAGCTGGAAGACTTCAGTCAAAAACTGGAGCTGAATGTCATCATTAAAGATGAAGAAGAGGAGGAGAAGATTGGGAAATCTGTTTCTCATGGTAAGAGCAGGTTCGATCTAACTAAGTTTGTGTTTATTCCAACGTCTCACTGTGCATGAAAAGTTGCAGTAGACCTGTTTTCATGATGAACTGTTTGTATGAAAAGGTAGATGTTATTTCGTGCTACAGAGACTTGCATGGTTTGACACCAGAATTGCCAGCATGTGTTTTATTCACAGGGCTATCTGGAGTGATCAGGGAGTAGACTAAAGAAGTGAAGTAGACAAACTGCCAATGTTTCAAAGTTCTATGAACTGAGTCAGTGTAGTTACTAACCCTTGTGATAGTGAGTGGAGGATGATATGGCTCATAATTTTAATGACTTTTGCCCCTTTTTAGCTTTTGACTCTTACCCACTTTTAGAATAGTTTTTTTCCCCCTTTTGTATTGTACAGCCTACTGATATGAATACATATGTCACCTGGTACAGCCAGAATATTTTTAGTAGCCACTGTGCTTCTACACCTGCATTGCTTGCTCTTTCGTGATTTTAGGAAGGGTTTCTGTAAAGCACTTTGTGACTTTGCCGATGTAAAAAGGACTTCGTAAAATAAATGTATATGTACATTACCAGTCCAAAGTCTGGACACACCTCCTCATTCCAGGGTTTTTCTTTATTTTTACTATTTTCTATGTTGTAGAATAATAGTGACGACATTTAAAACTATTCAATAACACATATGGAATCACGTAGTAACCAAAAGAAGTGTTAAACAAATCAAAATATATTTTAAGTAGCCACCCTTTGCCAGCTTTGCACACTCTTGGCATTCTGTCAACCAGCTTCATGAGGTAGTCACCTGGAATGCATTTCAATTAACAGGTGTGCCTTGTTAAAAGTTAATTTGTGGAATTTCTTTCTCAACATCAACTTTTCAGAGGAGACTGCGTGAATCAGGCCTTCATGGTCGAATTGCTGCAAAGAAACCACTACTGAAGGACACCAATAAGAAGAAGAGACTTGCTTGGGCAAAGAAACACGAGCAATGGACATTAGACTGGTGGAAATCTGTCCTTTTGTCTGATGTGTCCAAATTTGAGATTTTTGGTTCCAACCGCAGTGTCTTTGTGAGACGCAGAGTAGGTGAACGGATGATCTCCACATGTGTAGTTTCCACCGTGAAGCATGGAGGAGATGGTGTGGGGGTGCTTTGCTGGTGACACTGTCTGTGATTTATTTAGAATTCAAGGCACACTTACCAGCATGGCTACCACAGCATTCGGCAGCGATATGCCATCCCATCTGGTTTGCACTTAGTGGGACTACCATTTGTTTTTCAACAGGACAATGACCCAACACACCTACAGGCTGTGTAAGGGCTATTTGACCAAGAAGGAGAGTGATGGAGTGCTGCATCAGATGACCTGGCCTCCACAATCACCCGACCTCAACCCAATTGAGATGATTTGGGATGAGTTGGACCGCAGAGTGAAGGAAAAGCAGCCAACAAGTGCTCAGCATGTGTGGGAACTCCTTCAAGACTGTTGGAAAAGCATTCTAGGTGAAGCTGGTTGATAGAATGCCAAGCGTGTGCAACGCTGTCAAGGCAAAGGGTGGCTACTTTGAAGAGTCTAAAATATATTTTGATTTGTATAACACTTTTTTTTGGTTACTACATGATTAAATTTGTGTTATTGAATAGTTTTGATGTCTTCACTATTAATCTAGGTAGAAAATAGTAAAAAATAAATAAAACCCCTTGAATTAGTAGGTGTGTCAACTTTTGACTGGTACTGTATATTACACCAACTGACTGGTTCTTCTGATGTTGTTCACACAGGAGACCACGTTGAGACATTCTCTACATCCAGAGAGCAACAGCAGGAAGATCACAGAGCTAAGAGGTCTCACCACTGCCCACATTGTGAGGAGATTTTCCCAATTCTATCACAGTTAAAAATACACACTGGAGAGAAGCCTTACTCCTGCTCTGATTGTGTAAAATGCTTCACAACACCAGCTAAGCTAAAACGGCACCAGAGAACACACACAGGAGAGAAGCCTTACTCCTGCTCTGACTGTGGAAATAGTTTCTCTCAACTGGGCCACTTAAAAACACACGAACGTATACACACAGGAGAGAAGCCTTACTCCTGCTCTAATTGTGTAAAATGCTTTACAACATCAGCTGAAATAAAACGTCATCAGAGAACACACACAGGAGAGAAGCCTTACTCCTGCTCTGACTGTGGAAAGAGTTTCTCTCAACCGAGCCACCTAAAACAGCATGAACGTATACATACAGGAGAGAAGCCTTACTCCTGCTCTAATTGTGTAAAACGCTTCACAACATCAACTATGCTAAAGGTTCATCAAAGAACACACACAGGAGAGAAGCCTTACTTCTGCTCTGACTGTGGGGCGAGTTTCTCTCAACCTGTTAACTTAAAACAACATGAACGTATACACACAGGGGAGAAGCCTTACTCCTGCGCTGACTGTGCGGAGTTTCTCTCAACCTGGCAACTTAAAACAACATGAACGTATACACACAGGAGAGAAGCCTTACTGCTGCTCTGATTGTGGAAAATGTTTTAAAACATCAGTTGAGCTAAAAGGTCATCGGAGAACACACACAGGAGAAAACACTTACTTATAAACACATCAACGTATACATTAAGGAGAGAAGCCTCAACAGTTGTCTCAGACCAGTTTAAGAGTAAAGTCACTCATCACTTCATTCTCACCTCATAAAGGAAGTGGTAACAGTGCATTTGATAACATTAAGAAAGCGTAACACTCTATTGTAATCCTATTGTTTCTCACTGTGAGAGAACTGTGCAGAGGAAAGGGAGCGTTATAGAATGTTAGCCTGTCTTGACTTTACTGATCAGTGTTCACCTTGTCAGTTTTGGTGTGTTTTGTTATCTTCTACTGTAAAGATATTGAGATGACCTTGGATTTGCCCTTAGGGTTGAATACACTCAGTAAGGTCTGATAGATGACTGGGTGGTACTGCTTTCCTCTGCATTTTTCTGTGGGAATGAGCTAGTTCGGACACTCATCGGTACAACACAAGACATGCAGCAAGATCTTTCTTCACAGTCCCCAGGTCCAGAACAGACGCTGGGAAACTCACAGTATTAAATAGAGCCATGACTACATGGAACTCTGCCAGGTAACTCAAGCTAGCAATAAGACAAGATTCAAAAAACATAAAATAACACCTTATGGCACAACAGGAACTTTTAGCTCAGCTGATGCTGATGCTGGCTTCCAGTTGAAGCTTGCATCTGTTACAAGACCATGGTGCTTGCCTACGGAGCTGTGAGGGGAACGGCACCTCCGTACCTTCAGGCTCTCATCAGTCCCTACACTCAAACGAGGGCATTGCGTTCATCCACCTCTGGCCTGCTGCACAGTTCCCGCTCAGCCCAGTCAAAACTGTTCGCTGCTCTGGCACCCCAATGGTGGAACAAGCTCCCTCACGACGCCAGGACAGCGGAGTCACTCACCACCTTCCAGAGACACTTGAAACCCCACCTCTTTAAGGAATACCTGGGATAGTATAAAAGTAATCCTTCTACCCCCCCCTTACCCCACCACACCCCCCAAAAATGTATATAATATTGTAAAGTGGTTATCCCACTGGCTATAAAGTGAATGCACCAATTTGTAAGTCGCTCTGGATAAGAGTGTCTGCTAAATGACGTAAATGTAAATGTGAAGCATTTTACACATCTCATATGTATATACTCTATTCTATAACATTCTACTGTATCTTAGTCCATGCCGCTCTGTCATTGCTTGTCCATATACAGTGAGGGAAAAAAGTATTTGATCCCCTGCTGATTTTGTACGTTTGCCCACTGACAAAGAAATTATTAGTCTATAATGTTAATGGTAGGTTTATTTGAACAGTGAGAGACAGAACAACAACAAAAAAACATCCAGAAAAACTAATGTCAAAAATGTTATAAATTGATTAGCATTTTAATGAGGGAAGTAAGTATTTGACCCCCTCTCAATCAGAAAGTTTTCTGGCTCCCAGGTTTATTTTATACAGGTAACGAGCTGAGATTAGGAGCACTCCCTTTAAGAGTCCACAGAAGCAATCAATCAATCAGATTCCAAACTCTCCACCATGGCCAAGACCAAAGAGCTCTCAAAGGATGTCAGGGACAAGATTTTAGACCTACACAAGGCTGGAATGGGCTACAAGACCATCGCCAAGCAGCTTGGTGAGAAGGTGACAACAGTTGGTGCGATTATTCGCAAATGGAAGAAACACAAAATAACTGTCAATCTCCCTCGGCCTGGGGGCTCCATGCAAGATCTCACCTCGTGGAGTTGCAATGATCATGAGAACGGTGAGGAATCAGCCCAGAACTACACGGGAGGAGCTTGTCAATGATCTCAAGGCAACTGGGACCATAGTCACCAAGAAAACAATTGGTAACACACTACGCCGTGAAGGACTGAAATCATGCAGCGCCCGCAAGGTCCCCCCTGCTCAAGAAAGCACACATACAGGGCCGTCTGAAGTTTGCCAATGAACATCTGAATGTTTCAGAGGAGAACTGGGTGAAAGTGTTGTGGTCAGATGAGACCAAAATGGAGCTCTTTGGCATCAACTCACCTCGCCGTGTTTGGAAGAGGAGGAATGCTGCCTATGACCCCAAGAACACCATCCCCACCGTCAAACATGGAGGTGGAAACATTATGCTTTGGGGGTGTTTTTCTGCTAAGGGGACAGGACAACTTCACCGCATCAAAGGGATGATGGACGGGGCCATGTACTGTCAAATCTTGGGTGAGAACCTCCTTCCCTCAGCCAGGGCATTGAAAATGGGTCGTGGATGGGTATTCCAGCATGACAATGACCCAAAACACACGGCCAAGGCAACAAAGGAGTGGCTCAAGAAGAAGCACATTAAGGTCCTGGAGTGGCCTAGCCAGTCTCCAGACCTTAATCCCATAGAAAATCTGTGGAGGGGAGCTGAAGGTTCGAGTTGCCAAACGTCAGCCTCGAAACCTTAATGACTTGGAGAAGATCTGCAAAGAGGAGTGGGACAAAATCCCTCCTGAGATGTGTGCAAACCTGGTGGTCAAGTACAAGAAACGTCTGACCTCTGTGATTGCCAACAAGGGTTTTGCCACCAAGTACTAAGTCACGTTTTGCAGAGGGGTCAAATACTTATTTTCCTCATTAAAATGCAAATAAATTTATAACATTTTTGATATGCGTTTTCTGGATTTTTTTGTTGTTATTCTGTCTCTCACTGTTCAAATAAACCTCCCATTAAATGTATAGACTGATCATGTCTTTGTCAGTGGGCAAACTAATAAAATCAGCAGTTGATCAAATACTTTTTTCCCTCACTGTATGTATCTATATTCTTAAATTCCATTCCTTGCTTAGATTTGTGTGTATTGGGGTATATGTTGTGAAATTGTTAGATATTACTGCACTGTCGGAGCTAGAAGCACAAGCATTTCGCTACACCTGCAATAACATCTGCTAAACACGTGTATGTGACAAATAAAATTTGATTTGAAGAGACAGATTTTTTCAAATGTATTTTATATTGTATTTTGCATTGTATTATGCTTGTGATACGTGGTTGGAATACCACTGTGATATGTGGATGTCTCTCCTGGCTATCATAAGATGAATGCACTAGCTCTCTGGATGGGAGTATCTGCAACATGACTAAATTGTAAATGTAGTGCTTGATTATGTATTTTTTGTGTTTCCTGTTTGTACCCCAGGAAGAGTAGCCGCTGGGGATCCTAATAAAATACTACATTGTACTGAGTGAATCAGATAGAGATGATGTGATGATCAGTTTTAACCATTAGTCTTATTTTATATTTTTACCATTCAATGTGTTTCTATGGGATGAAATAGTAAAGGCCAAATTCAATATTTGATCAAATCATTTTAAAATATATATTTTTATAACTAAAGGGGTCCTAAAATTCAAAATCAAAGGGAGCATTGTAGAATGTTAGCATCTCTTTACTTTACTGATCAGTGTTCACCTTGTCAGTTTTGCTGTGCTTAGATAGCTTCTACTGTAAAGATATTGAGATGACCTTGGATTTGCCCTTAGGTTGAATATCCTATTTGAGGCGTCTCACAATGGAGTCTGATGGTTGACTGGGTGGTACTGATTCCTTCTGCAGTTTTCTGTGGGAATGAGCTGTTAGACACAACATACACTGTGTGTACAAAACATTATGGACACCAGCTCTTTCCATGACATTGACTGAACAGCTATGATCCTTAATGATGTAGTTTTTGTGTATTTATTATAGATCCCCATTAGCTTTCAGCAAGAAACTGCAGTTGCAGTGGGCTATGGAGAATTTGAAAAGCATTGCCTGATTTGATGAGTCTTCCTGCTGTATGCTGATGGGAGGACTAGGGTATGGGAAAAATAACATGAGTACATGCATCCATGCTGTTGTCAGTGTTTCAGGCTGGTGGTGATGTGTGTTTTCATGCACATATTGGTCTCTTGATAAAAGTGCACAACTTTTGAATGCCACAGGATATCTAAACATCATTGCCAATCAGGTGCATCCCTTCGTGGCAGCAGTGTATCCATCTGTAAATGAATGAGGAAAATGTGGAATTGGAATTTGGGTTACTTTTGTGAATTGACTGTAATTGAAATGGAATTGACCCTGACATTTGCTAACCCTTGTGATAGTGAGTGGGGGATGATATTGCTAATCATTTTCAAAGGGAAGTTGGTTTTTAAGTTTCTGTTCTATATTAAGAAAGATAAGTCAAACATATTTAACACCTTTTTTGGGCACTAAGTACTTCAATATTTACTTCCACAAATGTTTTAAACTGGTACCTGCTACCTTCAGACACTTGTAGGCGTCCTAGAGCGAAACAACAGACATGAACTTGTTGGTGAGTCTCACCTTTAGATGTGTAGGCCAAACTTCTCGGACGCTACAGACAGAAGTCTCCTGGTCTGACAAACAACACTGTAGTTCTTCCACCGCAGATGAGGAAGGCCGACATCAGCGGATGTGGTGGATTGAGACGCAGCCCATGCAAAAATACAGCTCTAGCTTAAACAGACAGATTTTGATGGGGATTGTTATTATTATGCTAATTTGATTTCCCACAGGGGCTCTAGGGTTTCTTAAAGCACATCAACGTATACATAAAGAAGAGATGCGTAACACTTCCTTTTATGGGGTCCTATAGTGTAATTACATGTGAACTACCCTGTAAACAAGTATTGTGTTAACTGTAATGACACATAGTTACAATGTAATAACATGTCAGTAGTAATTGTGGTCTGTGATTCCGATTTATTAACAACTGTGACAAAGGTTGGGATCCCTTGTGGATGCTCTGGGTGTCTGAGATATTATAGCCTATGCTCAATGGGCTCTAATTAATATTTGCCAGCAATATACTCCCCTGCATCACACTGCTAGCTAGCCTCTGAAGCTAAGCAGGGTTGGTCCTGGTCGGTCCCTGGATGGGAGACCAGCTGCTGCTGGAAGTGGTGTTGAAGGGCCAGCAGGAACCACTCTTTCCTCTGGTTGATTGGGGACATTGCCCTGTGTGCCGTCTTTCGGATGCGAGGTTAAACAGGTGCCCTGACTGTCTGTGGTCACTAAAGATCCCATACCATTTATCGTAAGAGTAGGGGTGTTAACCCCAGTGTCCTGGCTGGATTACCAATCTGGCCCTCATAACATCATGGCCACCTAATCATTCCTAGCTTCCAATTGGCTCATTCATCCCCCATCCTCTCCGCTGTAACTATTTCCCAGGTTGTTGCTGGAAATGAGAATGTGTTCTCAGTCAACTTACCTGGTAAAATACAATTACTTAAACATTAATGTGAACTGTTCAAAATATATCTCCAGTCAATGTTGTTGCTAGCATTTGCCTCTAAAATAAAGTGTTCCTATCTGGGTTAACTTGGTTGAGCTTACGAAAACAGATCTAACACAAGTGTCTATGTATGCGGATGACTCAACACTATACATGTCAGCTACTACAGCGACTGAAATGACTGCAACACTTAACAAAGAGTTGCAGTTAGCTTTAGAGTGGGTGGAAAGGAATAAGTTAGTCCTAAATATTTCTAAAACTAAAAGCATTGTATTTGGGACAAATCATTCACTAAACCCTAAATCTTGTAATAAATCATGTGGAAATTGAGCAAGTTGAGGTGACTAAACTGCTTGGAGTAACCCTGGATTGTAAACTGTCATGGTCAAAACATATTGATACAACAGTAGCTACAGTGAGGGAAAAAAGTATTTGATCCCCTGCTGATTTTGTAAGTTTGCCCACTGACAAAGAAATAGATGAGTCTATACTTTTAATGGTAGGTTTATTTGAACAGTGAGAGACAGAATAACAACAAAAAAATCTAGAAAAACGCATGTCAAAAATGTTATAAATTGATTTGCATTTTAATGAGGGAAATAAGTATTTGATCCCCTCTCAATCAGAAAGATTTCTGGCTCCCAGGTGTCTTTTATACAGGTAACGAGCTGAGATTAGGAGCACACTCTTAAAGGGAGTGCTCCTAATCTCAGTTTGTTACCTGTATAAAAGACACCTGTCCACACAAGCAATCAATCAATCTGACTCCAAACTCTCCACCATGGCCAAGACCAAAGAGCTCTCCAAGGATGTCAGGGTCAAGATTGTAGACCTACACAAGGCTGGAATGGGCTACAAGACCATCGCCAAGCAGCTTGGTGAGAAGGTGACAACAGTTGGTGCGTTTATTCGCAAATGGAAGAAACACAAAAGAACTGTCAATCTCCCTCGGTCTGGGGCTCCATGCAAGATCTCACCTCGTGGAGTTGCAATGATCATGAGAACGGTGAGGAATCAGCCCAGAACTACACGGGAGGATCTTGCCAATGATCTGAAGGCAGCTGGGATCATAGTCACCAAGAAAACAATTGGTAACACACTACGCCGTGAAGGACTGATATCCTGCAGCGCCTGCAAGGTCCCCCTGCTTAAGAAAGCACATATACAGGCCCGTCTGAAGTTTGCCAATGAACATCTGAATGATTCAGAGGAGAACTGGGTGAAAGTGTTGTGGTCAGATGAGACCAAAATGGAGTTCTTTGGCATCAACTCAACTTGCCGTGTTTGGAGGAGGAGGAATGCTGCCTATGACCCCAAGAACACCATCCCCACCGTCAAACATGGAGGTGGAAACATTATGCTTTGGGGGTGTTTTTCTGCTAAGGGGACAGGACAACTTCACCGCATCAAAGGGACGATGGACGGGGCCATGTACCGTCAAATCTTGGGTGAGAACCTCCTTCCCTCAGCCAGGGCATTGAAAATGTGTCGTGGATGGGTATTCCAGCATGACAATGACCCAAAACACACGGCCAAGGCAACAAATTAGTGGCTCTAGAAAAAGCACATTAAGGTCCTGGAGTGGCCTAGCCAGTCTCCAGACCTTAATCCCATAGAACATCTGTGCAGGGAGCTGAAGGTTCGAGTTGCCAAACGTCAGCCTCGAAACCTTAATGACTTGGAGAAGATCTGCAAAGAGGAGTGGGACAAAATCCCTCCTGAGATGTGTGCAAACCTGGTGGCCAACTACAAGAAACATATGACCTCTGTGATTGCCAACAAGGGTTTTGCCACCAAGTACTAAGTCATGTTTTGCAGAGGGGTCAAATACTTATTTCCCTCATTAAAATACAAATCAATTTATAACATTTTTGACATGCGTTTTTCTTGATTTTTTTGTTGTTATTCTGTCTCTCACTGTTCAAATAAACCTACCATTAAAATTATAGACTGATCATGTCTTTGTCAGTGGGCAAACATACAAAATCAGCAGGGGATCAAATACTTTTTTCCCTCACTGTATGATGGGAAGAAATATGTCCATAATAAAGCGCTGCTCTACCTTCTTAACCACACTATCAACAAGGCAGGTCCTACAGGCCCTAGTTTTGTCACACCTGGACTACTGTACAGTCGTGTGGTCAGGTGCCACAAAAAAGGATTTAAGAAAATTGCAATTGGCTCAGAACAGGGCAGCACGGCTGGCCCTTGGATGTAAACAGAGAACTAATATTAATAATATTCATCTCTCATGGCTCAAAGTGGAGGTGTTGACATGTTGGGTGCACCGAGCTGTCTGTTTGAGCTACTGGCGCACAGCTCGGTTACCCATGCATACCCCACAAGACATGCCACCAGAGGTCTCTTCACAGTCCCCAAGTCCAGAACAGACTATGAGAGGTGCACAGTACTACATAGAGCCATGACTACATGGAACTCTATTCCACATCAAGTAACCGATGCAAGTAGTACAATTAGATTTTAAAACACCTTATCGAACAGCGGGGACTGTGAAGCAACACAAATATAGGCGCAGACACATGCATACACACACACACGATAACATACGCACTATACACACACGTACGCATGGATTTTTGTACTGTAGATATGGTAGTGTTGGAGTAGGGGCCTGAGGGCACACAGTGTGTTGTGAAATCTGTGAATTTAAAATGTTTTTTATGAACTGCCTTAATTTTGCTGGACCCCAGGAAGTGTAGCTGCTGCCAAGGCAGCAGCTAAAGGGGATCCATAATAAATACAAGTCCCAGATGAAGAATAAGACCCTATTTCAAAGCATAGTACATGTAATGTTAGCCAAGTACAATGTAATTACTAGTTGTTACACAGGATTTAGCTAGTTAAAATGAAGTGTATCTTTAGGAGTACTTGTAATGAATGTGTACAATACATTACCCATCCTGACAACCTGGCCCTCAATTTAAAAGCTCTGGAAGTGATATCCAAGTGGGAGAATAAATACACTAGTACACCACTGATAGAATAATTTGGTAATGACTAATTATTACACTCCGATTCTTTGTGAAATGTGTTAGAATCATAAAACTACAATCTGATAATGTGTTTAGCTTAGTTAGAAGTAAAACGAGGGCTTTGGCTAATTTTTATATCTATGCAAGCAGAATGCAACTGTGAAACCAATAACAGAAAACAGGATGTAAACTAGACACTGAGAAACATGTCCCCACCGTATGTGCCTGTATAAGATGCATATTTGCCCAGCAACAGAGTATTTGTGTCTTCTGAAACCAGTGTGAAATAGATCCAGGAAGAAACAATAGGTTGCTGTGCAAGCTAACAGAGAAATGTAACAGTTGCCTAAATATGGGCTAGGAGCTTTCTCATTGGCCCACTTAGGGGCGTAGTAGAGGTATACAAAACGTTGTGCATTGTATGATTTTCAGAGCGCTCTCAATGAATAAAGAATGACCATTGCAGTAAGGGGTCTGTTTAATTTATTTAAACTAGAGATTTATACCTCTGGGAATTATTCAAAGATTTAAGAAGTGTTTGACTTCAACCATTGAGATAACCAAATTCTCGTGACAACCACAGAGTATCTGTATAGGAAAATCATTAAGAGCAAA